>NW_020447321.1:0-148216 GCF_003343035.1 Apteryx rowi
AAACTGACCCAGGGAAAGTCCTCAAACAGGGGGGCTCTGGCAGGCAAACGTAAATTATAAAGATAAGGAAGGGCCTTCCGTCCCTCCCTTTCACGCGACATACGTCCTCACGGCCTGGAGTACTAGTTGAGCCAATGCAGTGGTCACGAGAAATGCAAATACTTTCCAAGTTATTTTCAGAAAAGATAGCACTTTCAACCCAAATGCTATGTGAAATTCCAGTCATCCATATTAAAAAAAAAAAACAAACAGTTAATCCTGAGGCACAGAAAAGTATTAGCTGGTATAATGAAGGTACATATGGGAATGAGCCTGGAACGAGAGTCTACTGTAAGAATGATAAAAGAACTGGTCACATTTAGCCGACCAGAGAAAAGAGGATGCAGGCCATGGTTGCTGTGTAAAAATACATCTTGGCAAAAACACCAACAGGAGAGAAGATTTATTTAAACCAAAGGACAATATTTGCATATTACATACAGATATAAAATGGTCATAAATACATTTTCCTGAAATTATAAGGTTTCTAATTCTTAGAGCTTCGAACACGAGGACATGCAACAGCCTTCCAGTTCCCAGCACTAGGGATATAAAAAGCCAAAACTGTAACTATTTATGATATTGTCCTTGGTAAGTTTATGAAAGCAATTATGCTGTGCAGCACCTGTGGTAGCAGATTATTAGTCTTGCTTACCTTGGAGGTCCTATACGGTTCTATGTCACTTAGTACAATAACATAAAACTACTTCAGCTCTAAACTACAAAATCTGCTGTAGATTGCTACCAATTCTGACCTGACCTACTGTTCTCCAGCACTGGACTACTAAGTCTAAAAATATTTGCCATGTATGTAACATTTGTAAAGGAGTTGCCTTTTGACTCAAAGTGTCTGGGCTACCGTTTCATGTAACAGCACATACTCTCCTATGGTTGACACGCTACAATTACAGTAATAAAAGCTGTTTTTCAGAAATTTTCCAGAACTTGTAATTTTCATGAAAATGAATATGAATAGTAAAAATGAATAGCATTGACAAATAAGTACAAAATCTGATTAGACAGCAGCACACATAAATCAGAAAATCAAGGTCTAAAGTGCAAATCAAAATCATGTGGCTGAAAAAAACAGAAATGAACGTGAAGATGGGCCAGAGGAACACAGGCAAGCTCTCTAGTTAAAATTCCATATGTTCAAGCTAAGACCAGAATTGATTAAAGTCATATGTTTTCCAAGTGATGTTTTCCAAACTATTAACATCTTAAATTTCATCTCCTGGGTAGAGTGAAAAATGAGCCAAGTCTTTTAAAACATGGTCCTTTAATGTATTTAGATACGGCACAAAAGAAATTAATTTCTTTCTTTATGTGACTGTCAGCACCAATAAAAGACATACTCAGATTTTTAAGAGAAACATTTCTTTCATTTATAAAATGGTATTTTTCTGTGTCTACATGTTTTTTTAGAAAAGAAATCTCTAAACTTAACAACAATTGCCTCAAGTAAAAGGTGTAACCACCTGCTTATACATGCTGCTTCCAGGCTTATGAAAAGTGACCGTTCAAAATGCTTTGCCTCAACTCTACAGACTCTTTGTAAGCCTTTTCTTTCTGTCTTTCATACAATGCATTTCTCAGAAAGCAAATCAGTCTTTGATCCTGATGTTGGGTGTCTTATGAATCTGTGTGGTCATGGTGCTTTCCAATGTGGCTTCCTCATATCTAGAAAAGCATATGCTTGCTTTTCAGCCTTTCCCACAGTGACAGCATATAATATGGTCTCTTCCTTCTCCTTGGCCAACAATTTCGCTAAGCTTGTCAAGACCAAACACCTTTCGATGCTTCTGTAAGATCTGGTAGAAATTATTCAGCAGTGTTATTGGCAGAAGGGTAAGGACAGACAAACAGAGACTTAATAGGAGTAAGCTCTTGTCTTTGGGAAACAAGGCTATAAAGAACTCATGTAAATTAGTTCAAATGTGCAGGGAACGTTAAAATCTGAATTACCTCACACTGAAGAGTTTTCTCCATCTAAATAAAGACAAAAGTTACCTACATCGTTTGGTCCTCTTTGTGATGTAATTTGTAGTATATTGTACAGATATTTGCCTAATTGCTAGATGTATTTTGAGTTTGTTTGTGGCACGAGTGTGTATTCATCTAAAGCATTTTGTAACACTAAGAGTGGGAGATATTAAAGAAACAGAGCTTAAGAAAGAAGAAAGTAAAAATGAGGCAAAAGCATTGCTAATGAGCATTAAGGAGATGTGGAGAACAGCTCAAGAATTTCTCGGCATGAAATTCTACATGGTTTAACACTACTAGGCACCACAATGGTTAAAAAGAACAGAATGTAATAGTCTTCTGAGCATTATACATCATCTTGAAGACCATCTGAAAAACAGAAAAGCCATAGTGCTATCTTTTGTTCTTTCAGAGCTTTGAGCAGATTTTCAACATTGTTATTGACATTATGAAAGCAAGGTGTTGGGGGAAACAGGTAGGAGAAATTCCTCTTCCCAGAACCTTAACTACCACCTTTTCTAGTCTACAAAGTTCTAAGCGTCTTTTTCTCTTAACAATAAAAATGCTTTTATTTGGAATCTGGTACAACAGAGAACACAGGCTAAAGTGCTCAGTAAGGAGGGAAAAAACCATCACCAGCAACCTAGATGCACTGAAATGAAGATAAGGCAATTGCGTTGGGTATGTGAGGTAAAAAAGTGTTCTCATTTTTACAGGCATGAATTTGAAGACTGATGTACTACACTTTCATCTACATCTAATTGGGAATATATTGATTGGTTCAAGAACTTAAAAGGCCTAATGGTGAAGAGCTGTTAAAAGAGACACTCACAAACGCTATAGGGCTGTGCAGAGCAAGGGGCTTAGATGCTCTACTGCCAAAGCAAGAAAAGCTCATTTAAATCTTCTTCTTCTTTTATCTCTTTTTTCTTATTTTTAAAGGCAAAGAAGAACCAGTTTGCAAATATCCCAGTAGTCAGTGTTGCAATCAGGTCAATAAAGCTAAAAAAGCCTCCCCTATCAGGAGCACTGAAAATCAGGGGAGCTTCAGAAATGGATCAGAAGGACACCTTCTTGCATTTAAAGTCTAAGACACATATTCCTTTGGTTTCTTTGAAACCTTTACTATCGAATTTCAAAAACAGAGGGCAGAGTTGTGCCACAGGGCTGTTCCCATGCAAGCAGCAACTGTGGTTTTCATCTCTAATTAGAGCTTGTGTCAACTTATTACCAGGGTCTCCAACACACCTACCACAAAGATGCACAAGATAAGAGAATATGCCTAAGGAAACAAAATTAGAAATGAGAGATGTGCCATTATTATTTTTCATGCCTTTTGAAACATAATATAAACAGTACTACACAAAGCAATTTGAATGCTTACATTACTGTGCCTGGCATTCTCAGGGGCTGTAAAATCTTGTTCTTTTCATGAGCAACAATGGACATGGATTTTACAGAATTCAGAGTTAAAAAAAAAAAAGAAAGAGAAAGATAGAAATCTCCTACTGTTTCAAATTATAAAAATCTTTTGGAGATATTCAGCAGAAATGGAGAGAAAAGCACGCAGCATAATCCTGAAAACCCAGATATTTAGCCATCACTCCTAATAAAAAAACAAATACTACCTAATCTAGTAAATTTACACTGTAGCAATTATGGAACTGGGGCAGGCTTGTTTTCTTTCAATATATTAAAATATGTTCCTAGTCATATTTATTCACAGTCTTCATGCTTCTCTGCCTCTAGCTGGGAAAAGCAGAGGAAAGAGAAGTGCTAAAGAAAAAAAAGGAATTCTGGCTCTGACTTATCATAGGGACAAATTTTGACCATTTGCTCTTTATTTCTAATGTTTAGCTCTCTTCTTTACTGTCCATTCTTTTCTCCAATTCAAACTTGTCATACAGCCACTCTTAAACTTTGCACGAATACTAAACTGACAACGTGCCAGGTTCCCAAATATGCACCTGATTTAAATAGAATAAAGCAGATTACCTCTGTTCTCATACAGAAAGACAGTGAGCCTTATATTTACAATGAAAGCAGCTGCCTACCAAAATTTTATTCTAGAAGCTACATAAACATGTGCTTAAATTTATCTCTGAAACAGAAAAGCATTTAATCACATAACTGCCTTTCCCTTTAGTGGGATTTAAACATCTGTTCATAGTTTGTGACTAAGTGCCTTCCTCTATCTTGCTGCTTTCTTCTATCAGTGCAATAGGACTTCATCCACGATAATCAGGCGTACAACCATCCTGGTGAATAACTGCATTACAGATTTGCAGAACACATCAGAGTGAGCCTAGCTGTAGCATGAGTGGCTCATATTCTTTGCGTCTTTGTGGTGTGCAATGTATTGCCTTAAAGTGGGGAGGACTTAATGATGTGTGTCAAAGCTCCTGCCCTGCTGGCATGCCTTGTTTTTTTCTACATAAAAGTTAAGTGTGCAAGAAGATAGTATACTAATCCCAAAATGGAGGCACAACAGAGACAAGGTGTCTACATGGAAATAAGGATCACAGCACACTCCCTTAACCATATCTGCAATGTGGTTCCATTTGCCTTCTCCGTTCTTGTTCAGTTGTCAGTTATCTTACCTTTACTTCATCTTCTTCTTCCCTCAATATTATTTTGAATCTGCATGGCTGCAACACTTGTGCACACTGCACACACATTTGGAATCAGTAGAAAATCTCTCTAAAATACTTCAAAACACAAAACTTTTGAAAATATTATATGGACTTCAATCAACTAAATAACAGAATCTTTCAATGCTTATTCCGAAGAACTACATTTTTGAAGACCAATATAAAACCTACAAAAATTGTTTCTCCCAAGGACACTTTCATCTTTTTTTTTTCCCAGCAGTTACTGAAAACAGAAGACTCTAAAATAATTACAATGAAAAATAAAGGTGCTCTTAAGTTCTTCCTGCTGGCATGCCAGAGTACAAAACAGTCTTTAGAGACAAACTTATCATTGTAATTCATGAAAGACCATTTAAATGAATGCTAGGTAATTCGTTGAAAGAGGCATCAAGCCCCTATTATTATCTGAAAACTTGGTTTGGCTGTTTTAAAGAAGGCACTTTACTCTGTTGGTTTGTCTGACCAATTAGCAAGTACATTTGGAAACCTACCTCAGCAATTTCTAGATGCATGTATCCCCATAATAGGTGTGTTCTTCTTTAAACGAGTGCAAGTTTGGTTTCCCTTGTCTTCAGTTTCCAAAGCATGTTGAGAATTAATGCTCCTTCAGAAATGTGTATCAGAGACTAGGGTTCTTTAAAATTATTCAGTTGTACTTAGACGTGTTTCCAAAGTGTTCCATGTACTTTAACAAAATTTAAGACCTATCATCAAGAATTAAATCACTATCCCTGTCTCTGTGGATGCAGGGACACATTTCTAGGCCATACATGCAGACACAGATTCAGGAAAAAGGAGCTTTATGTATTTTGCTCCTCAGGCAGAGCTCATAAGAAAAAAATGTAATCAGCAGTAGCTGCTGATGGGAAGTTCAATGGTTCTACAGAGAGAACCATTAGACATTAACATTCTCCATGCAGCTATATGGGATATGTCCACCGCCTAAGCTTATGTGCTTCCTGCAGAAACTTGATGTTCCCTTGGGGAAGGTGAAAGAAAGCTTTCTAGTGATGTATTAAGGTCCAGGACAAGGTCCTTGTTTTGAGTGCAGTGAGCTCTCCCGAATTTCTGACAGTGATAACTGTTGGTTATTTATTGCTTCTAATAACCTCCCTCATATCAGTTTCAGATACTCCAATGGATAGGAAACTAGTTAGTGAGCTAAAGGAGTTTGACATTAAGTCCCCAGCCTGCCAGAGACCTTGCATGACCTTGGATAAGTCACTGAAATATATCTAAACTTACATCTAAACTTTAGTTTCTCCTCTGTACAATGGAGTACCTTACTTACCTCTCACCCAGATTATATGGATAAACATTAAGAATTTCAATGCACTCAATATTAATGGAAGCCATTAAGTACCTAAATCAGCAACCCTACATTGATCCGTATTCTATCTGTTAGAAAGAGTATCTTATAATCAGCAGAATATCATTTGTCTCATTTTGGGAATACTTTTGTAATTATGAGGATGAACCCAATAGAAAATAATTATGTTCCCAAGGTAGGTTTTTTTCTTAACTCTTTTCAGATATAAGGTGGTTTATTCCCCAAAATAGAACTGCTTATATCCCTTCCAAAAAACCCCTACTATAAATCCTACTATAATTGCTTATATTAACTACAAAGGAATCCAATCTATATCATGAATTACATGGAACTTTAACCTCCTCAGAGCATTCATTACCTTCTGTGCCTTCATAGTGTCCCTTTTAATTTGCCCTATCATTATCCAAATGATCCCAGCCTTCTAAGTGTTGTGATATTAAAAGGATTCTTTTACCTTACACCATTTGATTGCTCCTTTCTGAACCTCTTCCACTTGTTTGCTGAGCTGCAGCAATCAGAGCTGGGCACAATAAGTGAATATATTCTTATTTTTCCTTTCTGCAGCAACAAAACCATCTTGCTATATAATTTGCTTTCTGATGAAACAAACATCAGTACTTCATAGAACTACTTTTTTTTTGGGGGGGGGTTGTCTTTTTCAGGCAAAATTTCAGGTTTGCCCAAGTTTTTACAG
Source organism: Apteryx rowi (assembly GCF_003343035.1). NCBI lineage: Eukaryota > Metazoa > Chordata > Aves > Apterygiformes > Apterygidae > Apteryx > Apteryx rowi. The sequence continues at coordinate 6,698 of NW_020447321.1, forward strand.
GAATTAATTTAATAACGGCCAAGGCGAAATTTCATGTTCCTGGCAGGAGATAAATTTTTATGTCAAAATTAGGCCATTTTCCACTCCGCAGGAAGACATGGAATATTCTGAGAGTATATATTCAGCATTTTCATTGCAAAACCAGTTGTCCTCTTGTGTTCAACCTAACTTTCATTTCCCAGGAAACAATGTGAAAAACACTGAAATGCTTACAGTGAAGCTCTGTTAGAGAAGTACAATTCCATCTAAATTATTTATGTCACTTACAAGCTTATGGAATTTTATTGAAGTTTAAAGGCTACTTCTAACCACTTAAGAAAACTGTAAACACTCTGGGTTTGATCCAAAGTACTCTGAGGCCAAGAGAAAGCTTTCCATTGACTTTGGTTTTCTCTCTTGCCTTTGCTATATTATCATGTGAATTTCATTTGCTTAAAAGACTAAAGTCATCCAAGGTGTATGTAATTCAGAATCTTTAAAAAGTTTCTAACGCAATTTTTTGTGTGTTTGTTTGTTTGTTTTTTGAGGAGCTCTTAAACCCAAGTTAGAAATTTGGAATGTGTATGTAACATAAAAGTAGCACATTGACAGTAGCCATCAGAGAGAAACAAGGTCTGTAACAGACTGAGGACTTTTCTAGGGCCATGGCCATATCTGCTGAGTTTTCTCAAGAGAAAGAAAACCTCATGTGATTCAGAATATAGTCACAGGAGCTCTTGGGAGACTGTGAAGCTTAGCGATATCTGATTGGTTTTGCAGTGAAACAGGTTAGGAATATTCACATAAACTGCTAGGTTATTATTACAATAAAGATTATAATTTGTTGAACCAGTAACATGTTTCTGAAGCTATGTGTGACCATGCTCCTTTCCTTAGAGGAAGAAATGAGTCTCTTCAACTTCAGCCACAAGTTTCCCACAGTAAGTACATACATCTGTAGGCGCACATACAAAGACAAAAATGAAGATGTTCTATGGTGTGGTAAAAAAAACTTATAAAAGGTAGAAAACCGTGGAACAACTTGCCTGAGAGAAGCTCTGTAGGATCAAGCCTTTCTTGTCTGCTTTTTAAATTGAGAACTGTTCAGCATTATCAGAAGATATGAGAATGAAGCATTATCTGGTATGAATTAAACTAGTTTTTCACTGTCACAAGCCATTGGCCATATTATTTACATTGACTGAACTCACATGACCAGTCTGAGACAATACCATTCTCCACTTAAGTCCTTTTTTAAAAAACTCTTATCAGTAGCAATGTTCTACCCCCCCCCCCAAAAAAAAAAAAAAGATGTATCAGGCATAAAATAAACTACATGTTAGCAATCACAGCAGGCAGTGCCAAGTCTTGAAGTCAGCTGGGATGATGTGCTGCAGTATTAATGTAGAAAACAACAGCAGAGTGAGCAGGCAGTATCACGTTGCTAGTGGTGGGAAGATTTGCTTGAATTGGCTTTTGAAGCATCTTCACATCCTCCAGCTCTGTGCATTTCCCTGAGCTACTTGGGGGAGGCACAGGCTCTCTGCTGCACTTTGAGTGCCATCAGACTGTGCTCCCCCAGTGGATTTACAACTCTTTCATACTACAATAAATAGATTTAGTTATATGTCATGCTGGGTCAATAAATCTGCACATGATGGCTAACTGCAACAATTTCCATCTCCAAAGTTATATGCAATGGCAGGCTTTTTAACCTGTGAAAAGAAGGCAAGCTGTCCTATAATACACCATGGAGCAGTTCCCAGAAAGGCTCTGTTTCCTTTGGCAATAGGAAATCAGAGTGTGTCTTCAGCAAACTATAGTATCTCCAGGAGTTCCAGCAGGCTCAATGAAGAACCACAGAGAAGTGCAATTACCCAAATACTGTAATAAAACAAACACACAAACAAACACGCAGTCAGGAAAATGGAAGGTCACAAACGTGAAGTAGCTACAGATACTTTGGGTATACACTCATCCATATTTATCCACACTTATCCAGTGAAGCACACTCATCACCTGCTCTTTCCTGTTTTCCAGGGACAGGATCAACTCTTGTGAAGCTTCCCACTTGCTGTTCTTCCACTCAGATTGTCTTCCAAGTTTGTTTTGTATATTGTCCCATGTTGTGTTCAGAAATCACTCAAATCCCCTTTATTCTCCATATGAATCCTAATTAAGCCACCACACAGTGCAGCCAGTCTCTTGCAAGAAACTGTTTCACATACAAGGGAGCTCCATTAAAGATAAGTATTTAAATCCTTTACACCAGTGGTTTATCATTCTACTAAAAATAAATAATGATAAAATAAATATATAAATACTGAGACAAGGGCTCCTTAAAAGAATGTGGAAAACACAGATGTTTATTCCAGATATAATGGCAATGATAAATGATTCAAGGCTTTTCAGTTGAGATTTATGAACAAATAAGGCAGATCATGGAATTTAGAGTAATTAAATTGTTGTTGAGGGCTGTGGATATGTGCATATATTTTTACATGTACAAATGCTAAAAAATATTTCAAAGAGAAAATGCAATTTACAGCAGTTGTGACCTACAGCATCTAGCTGGACAAACTAAATATATTAAAAAGAAAAAAGAATAAATATTTCCTTAATAAACCTTTAGAGTTTTTTTAACTGTATTTCCAAGAAAAAAAGATTCATTTCAGCTGCATGAGAATAAAGACTACAGTCTTTTAGAGGCAGATAGATGCTTAATGCCAATTGTAGGAAATGAAAGCTCTTTACAAATAGCTTTTTTTAAAAAATATAAGATAGCAACAATAGGTGTATGCATCTTCTATACAAAAAAGAGAAATGGGGAAAAATATAGAAACTTGCTTTTTATTTACTAAATTCTTGAATAAAGATTATTCATTAAACAAAAAATGAATACAAAAATATCTGCCTTACTAATGTTGAAGAGTATATATTTGTGTGTGAAAAGAACAAAAAGAAAGAAGTGGCCTTTAGGAATCTTGAGAGTTCAGTTAATCCAATTATATGACTGATGGTCCCTCAGTAAAAGAGGAAAGGAGCTAACCAGTCTGAAAAATAAACTGAAACTCTAATTCTTTAGCAATATGAGTTAACAGTGTTGATAATATCCAGTGGGATGGCTTTATCTTAACTGACCTGATTTAGCTGTGAGATATTTTAGCTGGCTTTGTACTTTTGTCACACACTTTTATTTGAATAAAACCTTATTAACAAAAATCAGCCAAGATTCTCCAGTCTCTTTCCTGCATTCATGTGCTCAGCAGCACTTTCTCTGCCAACTATAAAAAGGCAACAAAGTCACCAATTTCTGTTTTGTTGTCAGGTAGTCATATTTATTACATTGAAGACCATTTTAAAAGGTGGACTGTTTCATTCTTTTGAATTGGATTTAAATTAAGTGGTCAAAATGTTACATGTATTTCAGTTTCCTTAAAAAAAAGGAGGATGTGTTTCTCCACGGTCCCAGAATCTTATTTATTCTCCTGCATCACTACCGCAGCCCCTCAGTATGCACCAAATGAGGCAGAAAACCCATAAAATAGCCGTTAATCATGTTGAATAACCCAGCCATCAGTTTGTTTGTTAATTCAGGGCACACTGCTCCAACTGGAGTTTTGTCTTCAGGACTTGGCCAGCATTGTGACACTGCAATATTTCTGAATTGCTTTCCCTTTCACTTTATAGATGTCCATTCCTGAGATAACTCCTCAGAGCCTGACAAACCCTTGCCAAGAGCTAAGAGGTTAGCTGTAAATAAACTGAGAGCATGCTAACCACTGTGGTCCAGATGTAGTTTATATTGCTTCTTGCTACACAGACCTCAGGCTACAGCCTCTAAGGAGCTTGCCAGTGCAAATGGGAGCTGAAGGTGCCCAGCATGCGGTAGAGCCAGACCTGGTCTTTCCTGAAAGCTATTTGAACATAAAATAATCCTGACCAGTCAAGCCAGAGGTGTATGATATAAAGACTGCTGGGAGTAAAAGCAACGTGCTCTTTCTTACAACTTTACAAATCAGGTAAATCATCTTTCAGGGGTTCAGTCCTGCCACGTTCTCAGTGGTGACTGAAGCAGAAAAACATTGATGCACAGCAGAGCAGGCACAGTTTGTGCTGAACCTCATTTCTCAGAAGATAAGCATGGCAGAGTTTTTGATCTTTCTGTCTGGCTCAGGAAAGGGAGAAAGCAGTCATAACCCATTTCCCTCTACCTGGATGATATTTTTTCTAGCTAAGCTCCATGCAGTGGACCCATCAGGACAAAACTTTTATCATGCTTCTACCTCTACTGTATACTCACAGAGTTTTTTTTTATGTGGCTGTAGCAGTAAAAGTGATCATCTGATCTGAGACAGGATGTTATCAGTTGGGCCTTTCCCATACAATGAACGGGGAGCTTGTGAAAGTCATAACATGAAGCAGTTATGCCTCTTGTCTGGTGTCATCTTCATCTTCTCCTGCAGCACGGTCAATCAACTTTTTCCCTAATGCAAATTCCACTAATGGCATCTATACCAAAAATAGCCTTTATTCTTGCATGAGGCAGAGAGGGAAGCTCTCTGCATTGCAATCATTCTGAGCCTGATGTGGAGAGACAGCTAGAGTTGCTTAATCTGCTTAGCAGCATCTGGAACCAGGACCAGAACTATTTTTGCAGCTGTACTTTCATCAAAGTGGGATACGATTTTTTCTGTTGTGTAAATGGATTTTTCATACAGATCTATTCTGTGTTTGATCATATTTTCTGCAGAATGTACACAGTTTTGGCTCATATGGTTTATTCAAGAGTCAGCTGATGACCTCTGTTGTAGGACATTTATTTTATGGGTGTATGTGCATATACACACACCTACATACATATTTATTTCAACTAAAACTCAACCAAGGAAAGTTATGGTATAGAATAGGAATTGCTTTACCTGTAACAATACATTCCTTTTGCTACAAACTGACTGTTTCGGAAACTAGACTGTGTGAATTGACTGAGGAGTAATTTCATATTCTCTTACAGAACATTTACAGAAAATCATTCCTTCTTCTCTGTTTCAAAATAGTTTTTTCCATACTATGTTTTGACACCTCCCTCAGAACTTCTATTCAGTACAGTGACAGCTCAAATACTGTGTGCAATGAGAAGTGGAGATAGAGCATTCTCAGACTGACATATAGAAAGAAGCAGCAGTGATTATGTATGCATATATGAGTTTCTTCTGGTTCACTCCACATGGTTCTCACACTATCTAGTGTTTTCTTTAATGATTAACAACCTATTGTGCCTCTTCTGCCTTGGCTTCACATTTAACAAACCTAAATGCCTAGAACCAAACAGTTACAAAGAAACCCCCTCCTGATCTAGAAGGCCTTGGATCTCTGAGGGCTTCCTCTTCTTATATGAATCACTTCAGACAAGCAGGGAGTTTGTTTCTGGGGAAGGAAACAGTGGTGTTTGTCCCCCAAGGACCAAAGAAGGCTTCCTAACATGCAGCCAGCTGTGCATGCAAGCAAACAATCCCATCAGCCTTTGCTAGTCTGCACCCCTGCAGTAAAGGGATGCCTATTAGAGGAGACAACAGTATTCACCTGTCTTTTTCTTCATTAAAAATGACTCATTCTTGACACTTTATGTGGCATGTTGGATAGATTTAGGGTTCACTTCTAAAGAAGGGAGCAAGCCAGGGAAATGTGCATAGCCTGCTACATCGCCTATACCAGCAACTATATGCCTGCCTAGGAGCTGAGATACTTGCACTAACTTTGGATAACAAACAATGTGGAGAAGTCATTTAGCAGTGCAGGAGTTTAAGACGAAAAAGAATGTCCTGCTTTGTCATGTCCTGTCTCCTTTGCCACTGCAGAAAATCACATCATGTAATTGTTTTTATAAAAGATTATTCCATATATTTTAAAATGAATTTATACACTATTATTCTGGAGAAGGTAAAAGGCTCTTCATCCTCTGATGACAGGAAACCTACCTATTTCCATATTAAGTCTGTTGATAGCTTATATGCCAATTGCTTTTTGTGCAGCATTGTCCTTTAGCTTGACTTTGTCTTTTTACTCTCAGTTATTCTCACAATTCTTCTTTGAATTGTTTTGCCTTGTAAAATGAAGTCAAATTATTTTGGTCTAATCCCTTGAGATGAGAATCCAGTTATTGTGGTCATAATAGTAGCCTTTCTCTGAAATCATTCTTGCTGAAAATTATATCACAATTAAATAGAAATGATAAGAATTTTTAGAAGATTTTAGATCAAGTCTTACCATTATCTTGTGAAATGCACTGCTGCTTCCCTACCTACAATGCAACCCTTTGGTTGCATTTGGTCTTTTCATTGCACATCAAATCCTCATGTCCAACCTGTGATCTGGTAGTACAACGTAGGCCTCTCCTTTGTTATTTCCAGAGGGTGAGTTCCCAGAATACAAGAAGAAATTTTGCTGCTCTTCTTCATATGTTTGACCTTGTATTTTGTGCTTCTCATTTCCATGAGCTGATCAGGGATGGGACAAGCGTTGCTCATAGAAGAGCTCGCAGAGTTTCACTGGTTGAAGGAAAGACAAGACACTTGTGGATACTGTGGTGGCAGATGACCCTGTTTTCAAAGACATAAGCAGAGTCTGGGGGTTAAATATCCTGCTTGCTTGGTCAAAGACAAATTGTTCTGCCTAATGGCAAAATAATATGCTCAAGATTTTGCTGTCCTATGAAGCTCCTCTAAACCTGTTTTTCCATGAGAGGGCTAATGTTCTTTCCACACATCTATTAACCCTATGCATGGAGGAAGTTACAATGTAAAAAGAAGTAAATAAGATGGACATTTATTTGAAGCGTGATACTTGACTTTTCATTAGCCTATCTGCACTGAAAGGTGAATTGAAGCTGTATGAGGCCCAGAATAGAAATGGAAGATGCATTTTGTCTTGTTGCAAATTTGCTATCAATAAAGATGCCACTGGCTAGACATACTACTTGAATTTAAGAGAAAATAGCTATCTGCCTTTATAGCATGCTTCAGTACCAAACAGAATAATTGGTTCTTTGAAATAAAAATTAGTTCTTCATTCACAGATCCTGGAATGAAGCTCAAATTGGAAAAGTTGCCTAAAATAGATGAGTTTGGAGATACCGTTTTATACAATAGAATCAACTTGTTTAATTAAAAGCTTGGTTGTCAGTCACTATTTTCTTTCTAACCAAGGTTACTCTGGGATTGAAGCAACACATATCACTAAAGATAGAGCAGTGCAAATAATAGGTTCTGTTTCAACTCTGAAATGAAGAAAGATTTTTTGAAACGGTAGGAAGTTTTACTTAATTGACTCACTTTTTTCATATTTTGTTGGTTTTTATGCTTTGAAATGAAAATCTGAAGAACTGTTTAAAATATATCAAAATAAATCAACTTTTCTAGAGAAAGTGGGGTTCAGATCCTTGTGCTGCAGGTCACAATGCAAGCTGAAAAGTCCCCTAGAATTGCTTTAAAGTGTCTTTTACATGTTACAAATCTGGCTCAAAGCCACTGAATTCTCCAGAAGAGTTTAGAGGAGTACCAAATAGGTGAAGATCCTTGCCCATGTCTTGCCATCACCTTCCTCTGATTGTGGCTCCCCGTCTAAGTTTCAGTAAAACAATTTCTCATTACAGACTCAATCTTCACATGAAATACAGACTTAGCTGACCCTTGGAGTCGCAGCTGAGCTCACATATCTCCCACACAGTTTGCCTTTCAACTTTTATCTCTGCAGCCTGTTTCAGGCAGACCCAAGTGCTACAGTTTTTTTTGGATTTTCCTCTCTTACTTACTATTTTGTCTGAGATTGGCCTGTTTTTTGTTTTTTTTTCCAGAACACCTAGTGTCCAACTTGTTGCAGAATTGCTCCTTCTTAGGTGTCTTTCCTGAAAAATCTTCTGGAAAGCCACAGATGATTAATTTTTTTTAGGTTCAGCAGCCCAGTGATCTAAACTTTGAAAGCTGGTCATAATCACAAACACTTTATTTTCAAGGTCTCAAACATGACCCTCAACTCACTGAGCTATTTCTTGCTGCTAATTTGTATAAATAGACTTGTAAATCACTTAGTATAACAGTGATGAGACTGCATATTTTTCTTTCAGCTGAAGTTCTCTAGGATGTTTTTATATACATTCTTCTAACCTCTCATTTACAAATATATTGCTATTTTATAAAAACGTGGAAAAGCAGAGCAAAAACAAAACAAATTTGGCAAATGACGGAAAACTGTAGGTTTAATCCATTTCTTATGACTGTAAACACTCTTAGAACAAATTCTGTAGTCAAAAAATAGTAAAAAAAAAAAGCTTCATCTGATAATAAATATTAAAACTTTCACCATTTATAACTGAAGGACAAGAGTAGGGAATTCATTAGTCAAAGGCTGATTTGTGCATTTAAACCTATAGCTCCTGGTATGTACCATATAAACACTCACACAAGAGAAACAGCTGTAATTTAATCTACTCTCTCTAGCTTAAATACCTACTTTATTTTTCTTAGCAATATCAAAAATGCAAACCTTTTTTATTAAGCTCCTTGTGAGTTTTTAAACCATATGTGTCTGATCTCAGTTATGTCATGTCTGAATTCTGAAAACTAGACTATCCTCACTGAGGACTGAATATAAAGATTCATTTTACTTAATTTTACCATGCTTTGTTAACTGCTTGAGTGCTGCCAAATATAGCTGCTAAATCCTCTCAGGAATCATACAATCCTGTAATACCATCAATAGCTAAAAGAGAGCTGACAAATACGATTTTATCCACAGAACAGCAGTATTAGAGTAGACAATGTAGACCTGAGCTTACAGGATAAAGCATTTATTCTATTTGCCACACTTTTGCTAGAACGACTATTTCACTAGTGTGGCTATCATGCCTAGCTTGCTGTGCAGAATTTCGGTGACTTTCTGCCCCATTCTTCTAGTCTAGTTGTTATCTAATGTTTTCAGAGAGACTTCTAGCTCATGAGAAGTGGCCTTGTAGGCAAACCACCCCTGAATGCCGCCAGGTGAAGTGACAGCAGAAGATGATCCCAAGCAACTCTTCCCTTCCTTTTGCCCCCTGGCAGCCACACTCTGAAGTTGGCCTGTGGAGATAATCCGCAGCTGTTGTCGCCAACACCTAAATCCACATGGTCAATTTTATACCGCCCAGCTATCTCCTCTGCTCACTCCTCATGGGTCACTGCCTTGGGGCTTTCCTTCAGGGTTACCCTCACCATGTTGGAAGGGGAAAGTCCTGGAGCCCCGTGCCTGAGCCTGGCAGTGACCCTTGCAAAGGCGGATGTGGAGCACTGCAGCCTGCACAGTGTGAATGTGGACACCCTGCTATTTGCCACAAAGAACTGTCATAGTTTAGAGCCTGGTGCTGGGTGTATTTTGGTAGCTAGGTGCTGTAGTCAGGAGCCAGGGTGGATCCCAACGGACATGCTGTGACGGTGTGCTCCTTTCACCACCCGATGTGCTCTCTCCCCCTCAACCTGACCTCCCTGTAAACAGCATGTATGTAGGGACTAATTGAGCATGGGCCAACTAAGGCCCATCTAGCATGCAAATATGACTATGAGTCAATCATCTCCCCCCCATAAATAGGGGGCAGCCCAGAGCCCCTTGAGCTCTCCTGCACAGCAGCGGGCTGCACTGCAGAACCTCCTCTTGAGCAGGGACGCCTCTCAAGGTTACTGCTTGAGGTTGAGAGATTCCTTACCCGCGACAGATCCTCGGTAAGTGATTAATAGCATGCTGAACTTTTGCAAACTTCACAAAACTTTGCTGAGTTATATCTCTGATTAATTGCACACATAATCCCTTAGACATAAACCATTGACCAAGTCTGAGACTAGGATCAGATCCAGCCACACCTAGGCTCCTCTCTGAAGGAGTTTAGAAAGCAAGGGGGTCCTTTCCGAACCTTGTGACTCAACAGGAAGGTCTCCTTCGCAAACACTCATTTAGGCATAAACTATTGACCAAGTCTGGGACTAGGACTGGATCCAGCTGCACCCAGGCTCCTCCGAGGGGGAGTCTGGAAAGCAAGGGAGTCCTTTCTAAACCTCGTGACTCAACAGGAGGGTCCCCTTCACACACACTCCTTTAGACATGAACTGTTGTCCAAGTCTGGGACTAAGATTGGATCCAGCCGCACCTAGGCTCCTCTCTGAAGGAGTTTAGAAGGCAAGGGGGTCCTTTCTGAACCTTGTAACTCAATGGGAGGGTCTCCGTTGCACCTGCATCTGACCCTGTCCTTCATGCAGTAAATAACTGAGTGAACCTTGCCAATTGAACCTCATTAAATCATTCCTATTTACGACTGAACTTTGTTAAGTCGCTATCTTACCGCAATGAACATAGCACTGCTTCCCTCTAATGAGTGAAGTGCATCACTCCTTTCGCGACACATGCCAACACTTCAGGACAGCTGTGCAATTCTGTTTTCCTGATTATTCAGGAACATACTGGAATATACAATAGATTTTTCCCTGCTGGGCTGTCTAAATTTCTTTCCAAAGAAAGGAATGATGCAACCAGATCATGATCAAGCTGTGCTGGTGACCAAGTTTGCCAGACCTAACACACTGGTTATCTGCATTGTATCACAGATGGATCCAGTAGCAACCAAGAGGCTTTTCTGAAATGAGGTGATATTTTAGTAAGATTCAAAGAAAAGAGTTTTCAGCCAATCTAGGCACAGTGACTAAAGTGGTTATAACTTGAAAGTTTAAACAGCAGTTGTCATGTGATTCTTAAGGTCAGTGGGAGATTTTGAGTTTCTCAGGTTTACAGTTTAGCTTGAGGTAAATGTGAATCAGGATCTGCACACTTCCATACCAATAGCATCTACTGATGTCTCACTTCAAGGCCCGTCTACATTAGCTCCAGGAAGCTGACAGTCCTTGCAGCTTCCTCAGAATCTGTAAATTGACTGCAACCTCATTGTAATTCTCAACAGCAAAGTATGGCTCCTGCTTCGACCTTTTCTAATGCTTTCTTACACTGTTCTCGACTTACCACAATACTGCTGGTTTTTCATTTTGAGCTCACTTCTTGAGCCAGTATGTTTTCATAGTGTTTCTGTTCCTTCCATGCTTGGATAGGGAAGAGAATTTGCTGTATGACACCATCAAGCAAAGGAGAGGTAGAGAGGGTGAGAGTTTCCTGAAGAGCAGAAAAGAGCTCTTCACCATTAGCAAAGTTTTCACCCGAGGAGTGAATGTTGGCAAACCCTGGCTTCCTAAAAGACTAGATGGAATTTAACCCAAATCTACTGCTTTTGTGATAAAAGAAACTGTTGTAGGAAGGCAAATACCCTAGAATGTTAAATATACTGACTGGCTGAAGCTAAAATTGGGTGGAGTCAGTATCTGCTAAAAATTATATCTAGGACTTATGCAAGACCCTGAGGACCAAAATCCTGTCTCAGGCCTTATAAAACCAAGGCACTTGGTAATGGAAAACACTAGCAGAATTACTTGTAAAACAGTGCTTGAATGAAGCATGTCTTCCTTCTGTTAGCCTTTTATTTCAGAAACATTATTTTCTGTGCTAGAGCAATAGTATATGACACAATCTTAACATAAAATCACAACTTTTTTTCCATTATAGAGGGAACTAAAAGTATGACAAAACTCCTGTGTATTTTTCTCACACCCAAAATTAAAAATATACTTTGGATATTCTGCAAGAGAAAATAACTACCTACACAGAGACATTTTCTCTCAGACTCTCATGCTGTTTGTTTCTCTCATATTTTATATTGTGTTCCTGTGATACTTGATGTTCTACTGTGACCTGCACTGAGGTGAAGAGTGGTTGGCTGATTAGAAGATTGGATTTGTATTGTCTGCTAAATATGGCTGTATGATTACTCTTGGGATCAGATTTGACTGCTTTCCTTACTTCCAGGCTGCAAGCATACATTTCAGAGTGTCTATCAGCATGCCCTCTGGGGGTACCACATGGCAGGCTATTTGCTAGGCAACCCCATAAATGGAAGAGCAAATTTGGAGGCCTGCCTTTCCAAGTGACATAGACATAGCTTAATTGTTTATTTCAAACTAGTTTAGTGCTTTGTATCTTCAGAACAAAGATCCAATATAAGCAATCAATCCTCAAAAAGGAATGCACATATAATGTTGATTCCTTAGTACAGATAGAGAATTGAGGCACAACATTAAGTAATAATCATTTAAATGAAGTCTATAGGCGGAAAGGCAGAAAAGTTCTATACAAGCTACACTTGAACACTGGCAAGCAAGTCTTAAAAGATATAACAGTGCCATCCAAGCAGATGGATAGGCTGTGCAGCACATATGTTTCTGAGTAGCCTGTAATTCATAACCAGAGGTCTCGAAAGGACCCTGCATATTGACAAGGATACACTTTTAAGAAGTTAAAGTCAGTAAAAGGCCTGGAACTCTGAAGTCCCCAGTCCAAAGATTCTTCTGATACTGCCTGTTTGTTCAATTAATAGATTGTATTTGCCTAGCAAAAGCAAAAATAATTAATTTTTGAAACACAGATTTCAGGCATATGTCAGCAAGTCAAACTAAGATTGCTCTGTCAGTGCTGTCCTGATGAGACTTCAGTTTAGCTTTAATGTCAAGAGGAGTAATTCAATTTGCAGTCAGAAAGACCTGGAACTCTATTCTGCCCCCTGGCCTGCAGCCAGGTCGCATTGGGTTGTGATCTCAATAACTAAGAAGAGTCAGCACGGATCAGAATTTGAGAAAATGAGTATTAAATGATTTAGAAGTGGTGCTCTTCATTTCAAATCAGCAATGCCCTGGCACTGAGGGCTCTGTTCTGCAAGGAGGCTATCATTCAAACTGAACATAAACCTGATGCTTTGACAATTTGTATTTATTAAAAATCCAGGCTACTTTTCAGTGTCCCGAGCATATGTTCGTATCCAATTCTTCAAGCTGACCTCCATGTTCTTGGAGTCCTTTCAGTATTCAGAACCTAAATGAACTTTGAAAATGTATTATCATGTCCCATGCCTAAAATGTGTTTTCTGGATGACTTTTACTGATGCACAAAATGTGAGGTCAGTGGTAGGTGCAGCCACTTCTTTACATATGTTTAAGAACACAAAATTTTTGAATATTGGCCCAGTCAGGAATAATCTTAGCAGTCCTCACAAAAACCTAGATATAAATAAAAAATAGCATTTCTTGCAGGCAGAGTGAGTGGTCATCTCTATATAGTTTACAACGTACATAATATTTATAGGCCTCAGGACTTTCTAGAATAAGAGGTATGACTGTGGTACATATCTGGGTGTTTGTGGTACCATATTAACTATATCCATCAAGAAACCGAGAATGATGATAAAGAGAGAGAAGGAAAATAAGTGACCAACTGATTTCTGACATGAACATGCTTTTGAGAAACAGAAATAATAGGGGAAAAGGACAGATGACAAAAAGAAAAGGGGAGGAGGGGAAAAGATGAAGGAATTGGTGAAAAGTCAAAGGAGTATCAAGGTAAGAAATGGTATCTCTAAGGACTTAAAGCTTTTTTTATTAATTGTCAGCTTTCAGCTTAACACTGTCCTTTAAATAAAGGATAGATATTTGGGCAAACTGCTTGACACATCATTTCAGGCCAGAAATCTACTTTAAATTTTGCTGTTTTTTTGATTTGCTAAAGCATCTGTCTAAAGAGGTCTTTTATGCTATCACTATAGATTCAGAGGACCAAGTTTGCAAAGACAGACAGATATTTAGCCAGATTTGCAAAACTTGTAAGTGGGCTTAACGCTGACCTCACTGGGGGCAGCATGATGATTTAAGATTGGTCTACAAAACAGAATCACAGAATGGTTGAAGTTGGAAGGGACCTCAGGAGATCATCTAGTCCAACCCCCCTGCTCAAGCAGGGTCACCTAGAGCATGTTGCACAGGATCATGTCCAGGCAGGTTTTGAATATCTCCAGAGAAGGAGAGTCCACAACCTCTTGGGGCAACCTGTGCCAACGTTCTAGCACCCTCACAAGGAAGTTTTTTCTCATGTTCAGATGGAACTTCCTGTGGTTCAGTTCGTGCCCGTTTCTTCTTGTCCTGTCTCTGGGCACCAGAGAAGAGTCTGGTCCCATCCTCTCGACACCCTCCCTTCAGATACTTGTACACGTTGATAAGATCTCCTCTCAGCCTTCTCTTCTCCAGGCTCAACAGGCCAAGCTCTCTCAGCCTTTCCTCATAAGAGAGATGCTCCAGTCCCCTAATCATCTTTGAAGCCCTTTGCTGGACTTGCTCCAGTAGTGCCACATCCCTCTTGTACTGGGGAGCCCAGAACTGGAATACACAGTACTCCAGATGCGGCCTCAGCAGGGCTGAGTAGAGGGGGAGAATCACCTCCCTCCACCTGCTGGCAACACTCTTCCTCATGCACCCCAGGATACCATTGGCCTTCTTGGCCACAAGGGCACATTGCTGCCTCATGCTTAACTTGGTGTCCACCAGCACTCCCAGGTCCTTCTCAGCAGAGCTGCTTTCCAGCAGGTCAACCCCCAGCCTGTACTGGTGCATGGGGTTATTCCTCCCTAGGTGCAGGACCCTGCACTCGCCTTTGTTGGACTTCATGAGGTTCCTCTCCGCCCACCTCTCCAGCCTGTCCAGGTCTCTCTGAATGGCAGCACAGCCCTCTGGGGTATCGGCCACTCCTCCCAGTTTTGTATCATCAGCAAACTTGCTGAGTGTGCACTCTGTCCCTTCATCCAGGTCACTGATGAAGAAGTTGAAGAAGACTGGACCCAGTACTGACCCCTGGGGGACACCGCTAGCTACAGGCCTCCAACTAGACTCTGTGCAACTGATCACAACCCTCTGAGCTCTGCCATTCAGCCAGTTCTCAATCCACCTCACTGTCCGCTCATCTAGCCCACACTTCCTGAGCTTGCCTGCAAAAGCATTCAGGAAGACTATCGAACTTCTTTTCTAGTTCATCTTTTCTTAAATGATCTACCTGTCTTGTCCTTCAGACAGAAATTCTCACTCAGACACAGAAAACAAGAGACTTAAAACTTATTCATCTGAGCATTCCTTCCTGGATCAGATCTTGCATTTTATTTAGAATATAAACTGGAGAGAAACGAAAGATGTGTTTTCCATTCTTTTTCACCATGGTGGGAATGGGTTCCAGTGCAGATGATGAAATCATTCCTTTTGTCCAAGCAAGCCTCTTTGCTCCCACTTTCCTCCATTTTCATAACTTGTTCTCTAAATCCGTTTTGCCCATGATCTCTGCAGTGCAATGGCACCTCCTTCCCAGTAAGCTGCTGCCTTTTTTTGAAGGAATTGATCAAGAGCTGCAGTCAGCCAGCAAACACCTTCCATGCCCAGAAAATTCTCATCTGCTCAGGAATATTAAGATTACAGTGTGAAAGATTAAAGAAGTAACTACCTCTCATATGAGTAATGGGAGTCTTCATATATGTACCTGAACACTGATCTCAGCTTTTGACGAGGAACACTTTCACTGCAGAAAGATTAAACACATTTGGTGATTCACCAGTTAACCTACAGCTCAGTGTTACACAGTAGTAACAGGCACACAGTTCAGGTGCTGTTTGAATATATAGAATAGCACTTCATAGACTTTTGAACTCTCAACAGAATGAAAAAGGTGTTTGGTTCCAAATGAATGACTGGTAGGCAAAAACCTGATGTAAGAGCAAATGAGATAAATCTTACTATATAATCCCCAAGAAAGATAAAAGATTACTTCTTCCTTAAGGTTATCAAATTATGTTCAGCTATTACTCCCAGTTCAATTGCCTCCAGGCAGTTACTATCCAATGTGAAAACTAATTTGCATGTAGACTCAATTCAACAATCCAAAATCATGTTGAACAAAATTTGCGAGTGCATGTACTCACAGTGAAGAACATTGAGAAATGACCATGTGACCTACATTGTATAATTGTGCCATACATATGTGCAAGAAAGCACTATAAATCCAAATAATTTACAATAAGCATTTTCAAGTATTTAGAATTAAAATTTTAATTAAAAATAATTGGACACAATAACTTTTTAAAAAACTTCCTGGGTGCCTTTTTGGGTTAACTTTACAGAAAAGAGTCAACTGTTTATTGCAGGAAACTGTTTCCACCAATGGGAAAACATAATCTTTTGTTTTCTAACAGCTCCAATGGTATTTACAATGTCACAGAGACTGTTAGTGTCTTTACTAAAAAGTTGAGGAGTAAGATTAATACACTTGGAAATCTCTTAATTAGTGTGAAGCCACAAGAGTATCTCTTTCTTTAAAGTTAGCATTTACTTTCTGTTCTTGGGCAAAATGTGAATTTTGAGGATTCACTTCTTTTCCTAAAATTATTTTGAGGTTTTTATCATTTTTTATTAATATAAATTACATTGAAGCACTAGAAATTTGTTGGAGAAAGAAAAATGCTGTCATGAAAACTTGATTTTATTTTTATGATAATATTGAAATGCCATAGATATCTTCCATTTCATCAGTATCCAACAGTCATTCTGAAATAATATATGTTTAGATGACCTGGTGATCACAGCATCTGTTCAGGTTCTGCTGCCTGTCCAAAACAACCCAAGCTAAAGAGCCTAAACCATATAAAAAATGTATATTCTAAACTTTTAAAGTGCTCACATTATTAGGACTATTTATTTATTATGTTCTTCAGCACTCTAGACATGATCCAGATGAAAGAACTTCCATCCAAAACTGTTCAAAGTTTAAACAGAGCAATAGCATAAAAGCTTCAGAGTGGCTTTTACACTCCTCCTCAGAGTGGGAGGAGAACGGGAGAGTATGATTGATCACTTGAGGGAGCTAGCAGTGTACACATCCTCAGCAGGACACATGCTCCCAGCTCAGGAAAGTGGAAAGGAAGCCAATGGGAGGAAGAAGGTGGGGGGTTATTTTTGCTTTCTCTTTTATATCATCCGTTATTTTACAGACATCCATCACCCCTCTTTTCATTTTTCTCTTCTGTAAACTACATACCTTCAATTTTTTCGATTTCCCTCCCTGTGAAAGTTCAGTCACCTCTGTAACTATCTGCTGTCTCTTCTAATTTTTGCTATAGCCTTTTCTGATAAGTTAATAAGAACAATTAAAAAGAACTATATTATATCACTAACATAGTGTTAGAGAAGTGAACATTCTCATTATTTAGGCATATACCCATATATGGGGGGAGAATATATCACAATTATAATATATTCTGTTTTAATTTGCATTGCATTCTTGATATAGTCTTTTTATTTGAGAAGAGGCAGTGGGACTCAATGAGTCAGGAGAGGGTTGCAGACTGTAGTATATTATGCCATTATAGAAAATAGGAGTCAAAGACAGCGATATAATTGAGTGCTTTGTTTTCCTCAGCTGGAACTATGCAGGAACCATTTTGACATTAAAATAAACCACTGTGAAATATCAGGTATATCACTGATTGTCCTTGACTGTGTAACTACAACATCAGATTTGTG
Source organism: Apteryx rowi (assembly GCF_003343035.1). Taxonomy (NCBI): domain Eukaryota; kingdom Metazoa; phylum Chordata; class Aves; order Apterygiformes; family Apterygidae; genus Apteryx; species Apteryx rowi. Next base: position 24,178 of record NW_020447321.1, read on the forward strand.
TGCTTGCTCTTCCTTTGGCTCCTGTTGCCGATGGTGGCGCAAAAGTTGGGAACCTCCCTACAGGGTCATTCTTGCATCTTACATGTAATGAAATCTTGTGACCACTTTCATACAGCATCTGTCTCCATCATCCCCCTTCCTGTAGCACATGCCTTAAATCTTGACTTCATTTGCTGTTCTTCAGAGTTTTTTAGACACACTGCCAAGTGGGAATCTTCAGTGATGTATGTAAAAGGCTAAAAAACTGATCCTTTATCTGAGGAATATCTCACTGCTCTTCAGCATTTTCTGTCACCTAAAGAAACAAAACCAGGGATTCACTATTCAAATATTTTCTAATGCAGTACAGTTCCTGAGAATGAAGAAACTGCCCACAACTGCTTCATATTTTGAAACATTAAAAAATAGATTAGGAATATGTGTTTCTAAAATCAGCTCTAAAGAAGCCATATTGGCCAGTCTTATTCTCTATTCCTAAGGATTCCTAAATCCCCCAGTGCAAGTGTTCATGAGGTTGTTTCACTGACTCTGATTACCAGTAGTCCCAGGGGAGGAGCAGACTGGGGTCCTGATGTGACCTTGGACTGGGCGTAGTAGAGAAATGGTAATGTTCAGAAGTAGAGCAAACACATTACATAGCCTCCTATAGTAATAAGGAATCCGAAATACCATAGTGGGAGATTCAGCTGTTGAAACTGGCAAGTCTGGAGAGCAAAGCAAAGTACGACTGAGCAAACAGATCACACTGGGACAAAGAAAACACCAGATGCAATTGTCATTAGAGCAATAGTCAGAATTCCCGTCTCTAAATATGAATAAACTAATGATAATAATTTATAAGCTAATTACAAGAACAATTATAAGCAGGTAGATTAAATAAGAGATGAGCTAGCAGGAAGATCTGTAAATCGGTTTCCTTTGGAGAGAGCAAATGAACTGAGACAGATAGTCATTTTATTGTCAAAGCACGCTGAGATAAAGACAATACACATCAGCGTTTCATAAGATTTCTCACGAGAATCCCAAAGAGTATGGCTTTTCAAAGAAGTTATACATCCTGCCAGCACAGGCACCATATCCCACATGTGAAGAACAAAACCTAATTTTCCCTGGACTAATATTGATAAAAGTCGCAATGCTTTGAAAAAATTCTGCTGCTGGAAAGGGTTTGGACAAGGTAATTTTTGCTATTATAGGCAAAGCATGACTCTTTTCTGTTTGACTTCTGAAATCACTTTGCAAAGCTCAAAAATGATGTTTGTTGGATATGTATCTAAATGTTAATTCTGTGAAAGAGATCCTCAAAGGAACTGCTATTTCTATACTTTTCCTTCACGAGTAAATTGCCTTCTCATCCAGTATTTCTCATAATCCAAAACTGTACAGGGAGATTAAAGCCTCTCCTGCTGACTTATGCACGTAAATAGCTATCAATAATTGTGCCATTGATCCATTCCATCTGTCTAAATTTGCCTATTCCTAACTGAATATATTCATACAGTTTTCTTTAAAAACTATGCTATACTCCATCCCTGCACCATGCATTTTTTTTTAGGCATTCACATACATGTCCAGTATTGTGTGAGTCTAAGTATGCCAATATATTGATTTGCTTTAGATTTCAGTCATAAGCACCCCAGGTGATTAATAATAATATTCAAAGTTAGTTATCCAGATTCTTTGCTGTGCCAAGTTTCTTCCACTGCTGTAATTGAAAAAAGAGATGTCAGGATGGAAGATCCTTGAATTCAGGGTCCTAGGCTTGAGGAACATTGGCCATGTTAGTTTTTGCTTGTTTACTTATTATCCCTGGTACAATGATCCTGCTCCTCATGAAAACTCTGCACTGCTATTGTTTTTAACTGGCAAGATTCAGTGATGTGATTTCTTTTGTGTGTGCAGATTGTCTGTATAACAAAAATCCAGTTCAATATTCTTCAATATTATTCTTTTCTAAAAGCCCTATACAGAGAAATTTGTGCTTGACTTTAACAGGTGCTGATGGCATTCTGGCATTTCACGTGATCATGCAATCACAAAATATTTGAGGCTGGCAGGCACCTCTGGAGATCGTCTAGTCCAACTCCCCTGATCAGAGCAGGGTCACCTACAGCAGGTTGATCAGGGCTGTGTCCAGACGACTTCTGAATATCTCCGAGGATGGAGACTCCACAACCTCTCTGGGCAACCTGTTCCAATGTTTGACTACCCTCACAGTACTGTTTTCCTATGTTTACATGGAATTTCCTGTGTTTCAGTATTTGCCCATTGCCTGTCGTCCTGTCACTGGGCACCACTGAGAAGAGTCTGCCCCATCTTCTTTCCTCCCTCCATCAGGTATTTATACACACTGATCAAATGCCCTTGAGCCATCTCTTCTCCAGGCTGAGCAGTCTCAGCACTCCCAGCTTCTCCTTGTTTGAGTGATGCTCCAGTCCCTTAATCATCTTCACAGTTCTTTGCTGGACTTGCTCCAGTAGCTCCATGTCTCTCTTGTACTGGGGAGCCCAGAACTGGACACAGTACTCCAAATATGGCCTCAGCAGGGCTGAGTAGAGGGGAAGGATCACCTCCCTTGACCTGTTGGCAGTGCTCTTCCTAATGCAGACCAGGATGCCACCGGCCTTCTTGGCCACAAGGGCACATTGCTGGCTCATGGTCGACTTGTTTTCCACCAGCACTCCCAGGTCCTTCTCCACAGAGCTGCTTTACAGCAGGTCCACCCCCAGCCTGTACTGGTACGTGGAGTTAATACATCCTAGGTGCAGGACTTGGCATTACCCTTTGTCGAACTGTGAGATTTCTGTGGGTCCATTTCTCCAGCCTGTTGAGGTCCCTCTAACTGGCAGTGCAACCATCTGATGTATCAGCCACTCCTCCCAGTTTTGTGTTGTCTGCAAACTTGCTGAGAGTGCATTCTGCCCCATTGTTCAGGTCATTAATGAAGTTATCTTGTCTTGATCCTGGCCTGTAAGACTAGGTTACCTGTTCAGTGCTATTCTTTGTGAACCAAATCCTCAGGATGCAAAGCATTGGTGTAAACAGGATCAGAATCTATCCCTCTACCCCTAAGAAAATGTTTCTTACATTAATTACAAAAACTTTAAAAAATATTATTTATGTATTTGATTTGAATTTGAAACAGAGATTTGAAAACTGTCTTTGCTTAGCTTTTTTCCACAGGTTTCACTCTTTTCCCACAAATGTACAGTCTGGCTCGGGAAAAAAAAATTCAAAGCCGGAGCCCGGATGATTGGTATTTAGCATCATATTAAGGTCCTTAATTAAACTAACAGATTCACCGCTGTGTTGAGCATCTCCTGTCCCCGGTGAAGGCTGGAAGGATTAAGACCAGACTTCTTGCTAAGATGCATACGTATGAATATAAGTGTCCATCTTTAGAATTTTCCATATTTTTAAATAGAGCTCTGATTAATATTAAACTGATGTGATGTGCCCATGTTTAGCCCAGCTTAGCTGAAGGCTGCCAAAAATCAACAGTGGAAAGGGGATGAACTTCTTACACTGTACATATCAATGAAACATGAACTTCAAAGACTGTGTGGGCAACTCAAAACCTAATGCAATTAAAGTTAATCAGTTTATAATCTCTTTGACTGCATATAAGCAAATGTGTGTGGGGGGGGTCCTTTATTAATCTTAATTTAGAGTTACATCTTCAAAAGGGTAAAATGAGCATATAGAGCTTACCTATGTCAGATATATTGCATATTTTAGAAAATACATTTTTAATGTGACGTTTCTTCTGTGCCATGAGAGTAAGATGCTACTATGAGATACTTAATTTTCTTATTTCCTGCTTGCCACACATTTTTATCATTAAAATGGATTGCAAAGTAGCTAACTAAATGGTAATGAAAAGCAAAATTTCTGATTTCCTTCATGGTGCGTTTCTGGGCAAATGATACTGTGTTTCATCTTAGCTGAACAATTACCTTTAGCCCGAAATATAGCACTCACCTCATACTGTTTTCCATAATTCCTGTATCCCTGAGGTGGTTTCTAACAACCACTAGGTTATTATTAATTGTTTTTTTACCATTACTGACAGCATTAATCATTATTATTAAGAATAATTACTACTATATTACTATTATTTACATGCAAGGGTAAACTCAGACGTCTGCTTTTTGGAATAACAGCTATCAGCAATGTTAAGAGAAAAGTCTTCCAAGAGAGGTGGCCCCAATACGGTAAATATTGTTCCTATCCTCCCACATACCATTCAGTCTCATAGGGATTTCTTTTTTTATTAGAGAAGATTTTCAAAATTTAAACAAAAATAGGCTTCAGCTGCTGGACCAGCTTCTGTTCCATGCTACACAGGTAAATATGTGAAGTTTTCTATGCTTGCAAAGGGAAGATCTGTGTTGTTAACTTCATATCATAACATTAGAATCACATATCCTAAAAAAAGTTAAATAATTTTCCCTTTTGTTTAATTTTGTTGGCAAAATATTACATCCACAAAAGGGATGGAACATTGAACACCAGATATGGTGGGAAAAACCTAGATAGATGGTTTCAAAACTACTGTTAGCTTGCAGTTTCTAATATCTCTGCGAAGGAATCTGAGTTAGTAGGTGTGATGTCAAATCAAAAGATCATGCAACATGTTAGAAAAAGTGTATTTAAAAATTCATATTTCCTGCAATTTATATGGATTCCAAATCTAGAATCTTTTGGTTGTGAAAATTAATTTCCACATTAATAAGTGATTATAAAGATGAAGAAGCTTGCAACCAATCACAAAAATGTCTTACGAGTGATATTCAGCTTTGAGGACCTATTCACACATTGTCAGTGTTTTCATTTATACAAGCATGATCACAGGAAATGATGAAAGAGCAATTTTAATAATTTCTTGGTGACTACCAAAACTTCAGATCCAAATCCAGGACTGGCAAAGCGATGCAACTCTTCAGAAGCTAATGGAACTGAACCAATTATGTCAGGCTGAACTTGGTCCAGAGACCAAATTGTTAACGCCACCAATAAGCAGCCCTTCCTTTCAGGTTAGGGAAAGTTATACATGCCATTTGTGTCCTTAGAAGAAAAATGACAATCATCTCTAGCAGATTTGGTCTTAACTTTATGCCTCCTTTTAACAGTTTTCTTCAAGCATCATAAACATGCACATGAGCATTCACCCTAAAACTCCCCAAATCCCAGTGTCTTGAAATATTAGTTCTAAGTCATTACAATTAATACATTGCTAGATAATTTGCAGAAGATTTTTTTGTAGGATTATCAAGGAGATCAACAATTTTTCTTTAAATCTGTGCGGTATGAACTGTTGTATGTTCTCAGTTAGAAAAATAAAACCATCTTTCTTACAACCTTGATTAACTTTCATAGGATTATTTTTGTGTATTTTTTCTACTGTTAATTTACTAAAATTAGAATCAGATTTTAAAGACAAATTTGTAAAATCTGGAATACACAGAGTGCGCTTTAACTTGCATCAGTGTTGACATCACTGTGGATTACTTGGTATCTGTTAACGATGAGTGTTGCTCCTTGAGAATATGGCAAAAACAAAAATTATCCAGAACTGGTAATGCTGTCTGCTGCAAGCTTCCAAGTTGAGAGTCTTTCAGACTGATGAAACAGGGAGAAAAGGAAACTACAAAGGATATGAAATCTTGTTATCAGCCCAAGAAGGCATACATTTCCTGGAAATTCATTTTATGTTATTTTATGGTATTTCTTAGGGATCTTGATTTTGGTCTGTTCTGTTGCTTTTGCTCATCTGTTTGCAAGCGCTCAATCCAATTAATACCATAAATTCATGGATTAATATTCCTTAATATTCTAGCCCAGGCAAATTAACGTCTTAATCACTTTCTTAGAGCAGAACCACCCAGCTCATGCCCCCAGTAAGGATGTGGATTAAGAAACCATCCTGTTTGAAATGAGAATAGTTTAGTTCAGGAACTTGTCATAAATAGCATCAGTTCCTTTCTAATGAAAATGGTGCTCACTTAATCTCTCATATATCCCAGCATTAAATGGATTTATCTCCTAGAATATCTGAATAAATAATGAAGATTATGTATTCTTAACAGCAGTGCTGACTGCCATCTTCCTCTATCCATACCCCCAAACCCAAAAAACAAGCAAAAAATCCAAAAGGAAACCAATAGAAAGAGTGGGTCTAACTATTTTTCCGTTAACACAAGCTGTCCTGGGCTTCATCTTTCCTGTCCACAGAACAGCTGTGACTAACACTCTCTCCTCCCACAAGGGGATGAAATGGTGGCAGCATAGCAACAGGGACAATTAATGCTAATTTGGATGATTGCATTTGAAGGAAATCAGCCGCATGTCGGAGGAAGACATGATTTGGCATAGAAAAGGGTAGAGCTGTGCCTTTCTCTATGTGCTTAAGTACATATGCACACACTTACATTGACAGTGATCTGCCCAGCTACATTTGTACCAGAATATTTCCTTGATAACACCCTAGAGCTGTTGCAATCCACTAATTAGTACTATTATTTCCCATTAGAAATATCTGATTTATCATATTTTCTTTCCAGATTAGGAAACCATAAAGATATAGTAAGCCCTTTTCCTGCATCTCCAAACCTGCTTCTGTCCCTCGTGCTTTTAGCCAGGTTATTTAATCTTTTCCTAAAAATTCTTGTGAAAGCAGACAAACCACGCAGCTAGCTGAGATTTTTAAATTATGTATCCTGCCTACAAGGAAGCCTTACTTTTATTGACAGAGGTTGTTGGAGAATGACCAGCATTTCACCCCGGAAGAAAGTGAGCGAGGGCACACCTTCTCTGCACTGGGGCGTCCTAAGTCACACGTGCACTGAGCACATCAGGTCTACCTCAAGGATTTGAAGCAGCTCGGCCTGCACTGAATTTTACAAGAGCAGGAATGAAGGCCAGAGCAAAGGTTCCTTCTCCGCTTCAGAAAAGGAGGAAGTAAAAGGGACACTTATACCTCCAGCTGCTAATGGTGAGGGACACAGCCATGACTTTTGGAGGACCATCCCTGCCTGTTCCCCCTCCCAGTGATAGCGACTATGCTACGCCCTGCTCCCTCTGTGAGCGGCATCAGGAGCAGTGTGCTCTTGCAAGCACAGTGCTCCGAAGGGTCAGTAATCACTTTGTTGCCCAAGATATTTTGCCCATGTGTAGTGCAGTTACAGATTATTTGAAAGATAGCCATGGAACTGAGTGCTTTTGGTTCTCGCCCAAGACAAACTGAATCATGCAACAACCTAATCTGAAACATTGAGATCCCTCCATGCCTTCCTTTTAATCTCTGTATTTAAAAACATGTCATCTTTTCAAAAAAACATTTAAGTCTGCTAAGAAAAAGAAATGCCAGGGGCTGTAAGTCTTCCCCTACACAAAGCACAGAGTAAAGTCATGTGTCCAACACATTCATTCACATTCACACAAGCTTGCAAGTGCATACAAACCATTTCCACATCAAACTCATGCTGAACAACCACAGCCAGAGATAGTCATTCTGACTGATAAGAGCAGAATTTGGACCAGCATGCCAGGATGTAAGTTTCTATAAATAATATACATTCTTTTTCTAATTAATAAAACATATATTGATTAGTTCGTGGAATTTCATGATTCATATGTCTAATTATAAACTGATATTAAAATTAAATGTTAACATAAAAATGGTATTCATATATTTGAATCAAGGTCGAACAAAGCTATTAATTATGATTTGAGTAGTTTTAAGTATCATTGAATCATATCTGATTCAGTCATTTGCCCCACTGCTAAAGCAATGGGATTTTTATTAAGGCACGAAGGATTTCTGACTGACAACCCACTGCACTTTTCACCCACTCATCCTGCATCAGTCTGTCTTCTCTATATGACACTGTAAATTTCTCATGAATTCAATTTGAAGGTCACTGATTAGGTTTAACATGTTGATCACTACATAATTTCATTCACTAACAGTTGGTTCCTGTTTTGGGAAAAAGTGCTCAAAGCCTCTACAAGCCTGATGGCTAACCCTGAAGGTTCACGGTATTTCCTGATATCCCTACAAGTCTTAGACTCAGTTTGTTAAGCTGCTAGATTAAATTTAAATTTACCTTAAATTTAAAACACGGGAAATTACCTACTTTAAATTTAAAACACAGGAAATTTCTAGCTCTCTTCAGTGCAAATAAGCACAAGTATTCTCCATGCTCAGAAACTATGAGCCAACTGGAAAAAAAAAAAAAAAAGATCCCATGATTGTTAAATTATTTTCATCATTTTTTGAAACTTGTTCTTTCTTTTTGAAAGTCAGAGGCTGGCAAGACTGCCACTGGGTGTTTATAGCTGTTCTATCAGGCCTCTCAAGCTAAATTTTCTCAATAAATGGACTTAGAATGATCACCTCTCCTTTCAGTGCTGCTGTGGATAATAATGGTATTTATCTCTCCCTTAGAAGGATTTGAGGATTTATTTAAATATCAAACAAACTGACATCCAAAGGCTCTATAGAAGTGCAAAACATTGATATAAATAAGCAATACTTACTGTTTAACTAGGGAAGACACAGACTAACTTCTCCAGGGGAGAAATTTGGACACTACTTGTTATGTGAATGTCCCATATGTCTGCCCAGTACAACCAGAAACTGAACAACAATTACGGGAGACTTGGGTGACTCACTGATATTCCTTCATATTAAATAAAGACAACAGCAAGCATTGTAAGTGCTGCATTTTCATGCTGCATTATGCTTTTAGAGAAAATGGTCACAACCTGAGAGGATGGAATTGTCATCCTGGCTAAGCAATTAGTTTCTCATTTAATATTACTATTGTTGTGAATACCCAGCATGTGCTTCGATGGCCACAGCAGAAAGCAACAGCAGCATTTAAAATGTTTATTTTTTGCTGCAGTTCACTGAATTTAATGTTTAAAAAACTAGTGATGTGGTGAAATGAACAGTTCTCTGATTTATATAACAAGCAATAGAATCATTCTAATCTATTAACAAAGCATTTTCATTCCTTCCCCCCCCCCCCTTTTTTTTTAACACAGTGCTCTGTACCTGGTGGAAGACCTGAAAATCCACAGACAAAAGACTGTTTTGCCAAAACACCTCACCTCACAGTTTTAAAGATAAAGGTAAGCTTTTCACAGATAAAAAGAAAATAAAGCCATACTATAACTGCTTAAAAATACAGTAAAAAGTTTAGCTGGCTTCTGACCAATGCCCTGATCCACAATAGGGCTGCAGCTCCCACATTGGCATTAGGCACCTAAATCCATGAGTGTTTTCCACAGAAATCCGTACTTAAACTTTGGGCTTCCTTGGGTCCTCACGAATAACAGCGGCAGCATTTCTGCTTATCTGCTGCGGAGGTAGCACCTTGTCTCTGCTTCCTTCCACTAAGCACCTGGCAGGACTGGGGATGCGGGCTGAGCTGAGCAGTGATTTAGTGCTGATATAACAGCCGGTAGGTCGCTGCTTCCTACATTCAGTGAGAAAGCAGCATGGAAGCTACAGTTCAGAGAAATGTCTTGGACCTGTGATGCTTCCCACATGTTTTTCTAGGGATAACACATCTCCAGGGCTATAATAACAAAAGTGATGATTTACCCAGAAACAACAAAATATTGTTTCTGATCACTTCTTCACTGTGTTTCAGGACTACTGGGGCGGGGCAGGGGAGGGAAGAAGGAAGAGACATTTGCAGTGTGCTTTGCTCTTGCTCAAATTGATGGCAAAGACTCCTTTTGACTCGAGAGGGAGCTGGATGAGATTAACTGAAAGAAAGCTGAGATGATGTGCAATCAAAAACAGGTGAAAATACAATCCCAACCCCCAGATGCCAGTTTGATCACTTTTCTGTGCATCACTTTCCTACTGGGATGTCTGAGGACATATATGACTTATGTCCTTAGTGGTTCCTCTGAAGTACTTGCCAAGTGACAGATTTCTAAGTTCTGTCTGGTTGAACTGATGCTTCAAGTCCATGAATAGTATTTTAATATGCATTTCAATATATTTTGTTTGATGTTACAAGATCCTTTCATTTTTATGCAGTTACTAAAAAGAGAGTGGGGCAAGGCAGCAAGACCATATACATCTCAAAGACCAAAGAGAAGGAAAGGGAAATAGGAGGTAGGGAGGAGAGAGGAGAATAAAAACAAAAATGAAGCCAGTGTTGCCAAGAAGAGAATGAACTAGAGAGCTCTATATAGACATTCCTTTCTCATTAGCCAGCCATTTTTAAACTATGTTAAAATTAGGTTCTGCCATAACTGTTGCATGTAGTAATTAGTATTTTTAAAATACTAATACCTTTTCTAGATCTTTCTTCCTCCTCTGGTGAAATTTCATTGCTGGCAATGTTTTAAGAGTTGACAATGTTTTCATGTTTTAATGTCTTAAAACATCCCCAGTGATGGGGAACATCACTGCCCCATCTTAAATACAGGTTCTTTTAGCACTCAAAACTTAGGAGACTGTTCAAATCGAAGCTTTTTTGTTCCTTCTAACAGACATGAGGAATATGAAGGCACTTTGCCAGAGACACGGATGCTGTTCTACCTGGAGATGAAGTCTCTCACAATGCTATTTAGGTTGAACACCAGGAAGAGGATGCTGAACAACATGAAGCAAGCAAAGTGAGTACTGGAGATGAAAGAAAAAGGATTTAAAACCTCACAATAGAGGAAAAATGAGGAAAGCCATTCAAATCTTAAATAGCATTCTACTCATCCAACTTGACTTCTGCCTGTTTAAATTTTGAAATAACTGGGACAAAAAATAAGGGTTTTTTCTTTTCATTATGTTTGTTCTTTAAACATATGCATAAAGACCTAGGCCCATCTGTGCCATTAGCCTAATAATAGCACCAGCTAAGGCCGTTTGAACAAGAAATCTACTCATAGCTAGAGCCTCTGCTCCAGACTGTCTCTACTAGAAGCAACATTTTAAAAAAGTAAATAAAGATCAAGGAATCTGAAGCTGCTCAAGGCATTTCTTTCTTTCCTTTTTTTTTTTTTTATGTGCTACTTTTCATCTCCATTCAGGAAAACAGTGCCATTAGTGATAATATTGTATAGTCAGATCCCCAGAGAATACCATGGAATGGTTTGCTTTTGACCATATAAAGCCCCTTAAGTTAATTTAGTTCATTTTAGTCATTTTAGTTCATGGCAGTAAACCACATTTGTATAAAATATTGTTGTAGCAAGCATAATGTTTTTTCTGGGTGGAATTTCAGTTCCTTTAATCTTTCTCACTTTTTAAATAATATTCACAGAGCATATAAATTAACTCTCTGATCACTCTGGGTTTACCTCTGCTATTAAGGATAATTCCCTATAATCATAAATGAGGTTTCTATTCCAATTTTCATGGTGATGTTTGCATTTGTACCTCAGCCACCTTATTTTTAGCCTAACAGGAAGCTTTCACCACAGAGGTGGCTGCTGCGATTACATTTGATCAGCCATAAAGGGTATTTCCCAGAACAAGAAATGGAAATGCTGTTATAGCCTTTTAGGTAATGTTAAGTTTTTTTCTTTTGTTTTGTTAATAGGAGCTTTTGCCAATCACTAACAGCATGATTCAAATCCCATTTGAAGGCAATGGAAAGTCTCCCATTGAGTTTGATGGCCTTTGGATCAGTCCCTAAATGCATTTAGACTTAATTAGATGTTAATGTGAATTTTATGTTGCTGTGTTTATGAATAGCTTTTCTGAACTTGTATTCTGCTAATGCAAAAAGAGTGATCTAGCTTTTTAAATTTTTAAATTTTATTTTCTTGCTGGAATTTGTATGCATGCAGAAGGAGAATTTATACAGCTCACTCTTTTTCCTTGTTTCTCCCTCCTGGAAACCTTTATTGGTGAAGAGCTTTTGTAGGCAAACTGCATATTGCAGAAAACATTACCCACTTTTGTAATAGTCTAAATGAGAAGGAAATATCGTGCTGCTGATTTGTGTTGTTGCTGTGTTAAAACTTGCGTCTGAAGAAAGGCAAAATTAAGGCCTAACTTCACACAAAACGGTGGAAATGGTTGAAGTCATATTCTGTGTTTGTTGCTCCACCTGGTGGGAAACACATGAATGACAAAGCAGCTGAGGAGAGCATGGAAAGTGCACAAGAGGCTGTGGAAAGCAGGACGAATAAGCAAGCTTGAGTTGGGGCTGGTCGCTCTCCAAGCCAAATGGTGCTCCGAGGCGGTTGTTCGACCTTAGGGGCCGGTTTTGTCTGCAGTGTCTGCCTACTGAGTTGGGCACCGTCAAAGTAGGTGCTATAATAGCAAATTAGGTGCTAATTAGTCAAATTAGGTGCTCTAATGTTTTACTAGATCTGTGGAAAGCAGCTGGCGTCTAAGGGATGACAAGGGTTCCATCAGAAGTATGATGTGGAGAGGGTTGTTGTTGTTGGGGGCCTAGAGGTATATACAAGTTTCGCAATTTGATTAAGGTTTATTGCTTGGTGCAGAAAGAAAATGATGCATTTTGCAGCTCCTTATATCACTGTCATGTAGCGAGTTTGACTTCCTCCCCCAAGGGTGGGGGGGGACTGCTGCACACAAAAATTTGAGCCAAGACGAAAGAAATTAGCCCATTCTTTTCAATAGGCTCATACACAACTTGATGGGCAGACACAAACTTTCAGGACTGTATACCTAGTGGATTTCTTATCTGCATAATTAGGGTCAGAAGAATAAAACGCATCCTATGGTAAAGTCTGAATCCATCTGAGAAGAAAAAGATTGTTTGCTTCAAATCAGTGACACCAATGACCTAGCCAGGAATGTTCACCAAACATGGAAAATGGGAGAATCAGCACGAGATCTATGGCAAAAAGTGTTTTTGACTAATGTGAGCAATTCCAGTACTTCTCAAAAGCTGCTTGCCACATCCTTAATCTACTTTCTTAAAAATTTGCTCCTTAGGCAGAAATTAATGGGAACATTTTCATGGAGATAGGCAGAAGGTGAGCTTTCTGTGGAGCACATGGAACTGCATCTTCAAAAATCTCAACAAAAGACTGACTCCAAGCCGAACTATGACCGCCCCAAAAGCAGAAGCCATGGCTTGGGGCAGGCTAAAAGGAGAGTTGCTCATCCACAGCCCCATGGTGAAGCGACACATCCTTTCTAGGACCTCTGTGCCAGTGAAGAGGTGGGAAGCACACCTGAGGCTATGTGAGTTATCCTGGCTGCTCATGGCTTCCTCCTAACTGGTTTCTTCTTGGACAGCCTTGGATGAGGCTGTGCTGAGGCTCCTGTGTCTCAGACTGCTTGACAGAGAGCAGGCAGCTTGTGTGACTGGACTAAGACAGTGGCAAAAGTACATGTACAAGAAAGTGTAGGATTACGTCATGGACCGAAGCACAAGAAGAGAGAGATCTACACAGGGCCATGCTTAAGCTGCATCTCCAGTTAAGTGACAGCTTGAATGCTTGCAGCTAGGACTGCAGGACAGAGACTCTGGGCGTACATTTAGAGGTATGGAAAGAAGAGGGCTTTCCACGGATTTATAGCCAGATCATACGGCCAGTTTTGGGAGGAAAGCTGACAAGCTCTGGTCCTAGCATTTGACACAACTAGCGTGGAATTATTTGTGAAATTTCAGTTTATTAGTTTCCCCAAGGACTCTTGAGAAAAATGTGTTACCAGTAGAGATTACTTATAAGAATGCTTTGTTATTTTCTCCCCACTCCTTCAATATCTGCTTCTATGACAGGCTGCAGAGTAGGGATACTTGTGTTAAATATTATTTTCCTCCATGCCTTTTACCTTCATAAGAGTCATCTTGAATTTCTATTTTGTTGATTGATAATTGAGTATTTGTAAGTCAATCTCAATTGTGTAAAAGCTGTTTGACACATCTGACTTTTAAATACAAAACTTTCCTCAAATAAGCACAAGCACAAGAGACACTATCTTCCTTTAAATGGCAGCAAACTAAGTCTATCTATTATACACATTTCATAGTCAGCGTATCAGCTTCAACAGGACATATTTTAAGAGACTAGTGATCTCTTAGATTGCTTGAAAACATGCAATTTTTCTGGGAAAAGGAAGAAAAAAAAGGTACACCCTAAGTTAAAATCAGAAACATAGAAAAACTTGTATTTACCAGGGAGTTCTATATTATGCCCCTTAGCCAAGAATTTGCTGATCTAGCTGAAGTCTGGGTGGCCTTTGGTGTTAACCACTTGCAGAGCATAGTGTAGTGGCCTTGAGTAACCGCATTAAATTTTATATCTGAAATCATATTCTCAAGACAGATAGTTACTGTGACCTGCCAGTTGTGATACCTCTATCAACTCATCCCTTCCAGACTGTACCAGTAGGTCCAACACCTGGTTCAGCCAAGAGCCGGTGAATCCCATCAGCAATGCAGGAACAGAACCAGTGCATCAAGCGAACTGTACCAGCAGACAGCTTTTATGTGTGCTCACAAGCCGATCATCCTGGCTGTTAGATATGGCTTGTTTATTCTGTGAATTCCCCTTTGTGCTTCCTCTCTTCACCCTCATCTGCACTGAGCAAAATAAGTATATAAAGGAAAAGGAACTCAGGCTGACAGACCACAAGTTCGTTGCCGAGAGATTAGTTCCTAGACATGTAGAACAAGAAGACATTACAATTTTTGTCATAGCTGAGCTCAATGAGCAGAGATTATTTGCAAGGTCCAGAGTTTAAGTGTGGCAGATGGATGCAGACTAGCAGTTGCCATGAACAAAGATGCTGTTTCAAAGAAAAGGTGTGTTCAGCTTCTGGAAAAGAAATTTACCTCGCAGCAGGGACTGGCAACTCTAATCTTATTTACATTTCTCACAGCAGCGGTACGCATCTCACATTCTCAGCCCTAACTCTCCCTGCCAGCCGAAGCTGTGTGGTACAGATAGATAGTAAATAATGCAGGAGGCTGTGGATTGTCATGAGGCTTTTTCCTCCTCTGTGTGCTGCAACCTCTTTCTCAGAAGCAACAGTTAAACCGTCAGCAGAGTGGGATTACAAATCTGATATTTGGTACACTTTTGGACAGTTACAACTTCCGTTTTTTTTCCATGAATAGATAGATGCCAGTCATGTCACTGTTGTGCTGGTGAGCGATTTTGTTAATGATTAGTCATTTTTTAAATTGGGATCAGAGGAACAAGCACAGAAAGGTAAAAACAGATACAATTTGGAAGGTCCAGAAGTCACTAAGGCTCTAAGGCAATGGCATTTTATCTCTAGGCTCCAAATCAAAGTCTCTTTCAGCTTTTTTTTAAAGGATTCATGTTGTCACATCAAAATTCCTAAATATAACACTTATTGTTGTAAATAATTAAAATTCTTCTGTGTAAAAATACAGAAGAGAGATATTATCAAACATAGCTTTTTCTCTCATTACAGCTGCTATATGTAATGCAAATGTTAAAAGCCATATGGCTTCTCTAAAAATATTATTAGTATTTAGAGTATAATGGTGTATCCTTGAAGATGATGTTGTTTTACAAAAGTACAGTGTGCAGGCACTCATAATAATGCTTGTTGTAATAAAAAGGGAACCTGTATTGCTATAAATTCTTGCTACAGCAATTCTACTTAGAGGGCTGGAAAAAGATGGATTTATACTATGTTGTTCATTTTACCATTAGTGTTGTTCTGCATTCCTCTATTTGTATAGCTTTATTAATAAGCATATTTATCTGCTAGACGGAGATGAACAAATGGCCCAGATCAAAAAGCCCTAAAGACTCTGGTGATTGCACCTGTAAGTCAGTGCATCTGAGCAGCTCACTCTGCTCCGGAGATTCTGGCTTAAGTCCTGCAGCCACTAAAAAAGTCGGGAAACTCGAGCATAGTAATAAGGGAGCACTGCTCAGGCTTTGAAGAGCCTTATGACTATGCTTGCCTCTTGGCAGCTGCTCCTGTGGGAAGGCATTAACGCATTTCTGTGCAGTGGAAAATGGCTAACCCTATCCAGCAGGTCAGAGGCTGCACTTGTTGGGGCTCGCATCCATAGCAAGTTACCAGGACAACACTGCTCTCTGTCACCGGCATAACACAGTGCCACTACCGACGCAAGAAAAATTTCCATAAGCCTGTCCCACAGAGCTCCCTCTTGCAGGTGGGGGACTGAAACAGCAAATGTCACAAGGCTTACGATAAAATTCTGAACTCTGGCAGCAAGGTGCCTGCTGCTGTTTCTTGATTCTTTTAAAACTGCAGACAGCAGCGTAACAATACATTGGCACATGAAGTGGAGCTCTGGCTTGTGCTAAATACGGTAATACAACTACTCCATAGCCGTAGATAAAAAGGCTACAGGTTGGAGACAAGGAAGAGACATCAATGTATTAAAACAAAACAAAACAAAACAAAACAAAAAGATAAACCCTAAGGGCCTTGAAATCATAGATGATTAGACTTTGTGTGATTTTCCCACATGTCATCATGCAGTCAGATCCACTTAACATCATCTCAGCTACCTTACATCTTTAATAGTTCGACATGATATTTACAGAAAAAAAAGGGGGGGGAAATGCCATGTCATCTTCCAACAAAAGGATCCATTTTTATGCTGATTTTGCTGAGCTAGAAAGCATGCATTTGGTTTTTGTTAAGTATTGTCATTAACTGCTTCCAACATAATACAAGTTATAGCCTGGAAAGGGATCACAAATTCCATAATTTTGGGGAATATGACAAAAACCACACAACTGTAGTCTGTCTGTTCACTGTGCTTTTAAAAGAAATGGTCTCCTAAAACTCTGTTCAGAAATGATAGTGGAGAAAATATATCTTCTAATGTCTGATTGGATGCAACAGAAAAAATATGAATTAAAATGAAAGTGATTCAAAGAAACAGTTTAAGGGTATCACATTTCTTTGTTCTCAGTTTCGTGTAAGAAATTATAACAAATAATGGAAATGTGGCAATTACAGTAATTTTAAACAAAATCTTTGTCATCAACAGCTATCACATTTGCTTTTACTGATACGCTGCTTCTTGTTTTACTGTACTTTCTTTTTATTCACGCCCACACACCATGAGCGAGTTCCCAAAACATTGCTTATTATAGTGGATGCCATTAATTACAGAATGCTGTATGTTTCACATTACATGGGAAACCTGTCTTCCTCACCTCTCTCTGTGTATACACTTCAGCAAATACTGAATGACATCTGCACTCAGTTTTCACTCAGGCAACTCCTACTAAGCAATTACACCTTTATTATGCCCAGGGCATGAGGAGATCGCATCAGCTAGCAACCACACAACACAATACAAGCAATGCAAAGTCATCACCTGTTTACTTATTTTAGTTTTGTAACATATGGAAGTCATTCGAACTGCAGGTGTACCCCTAACGTCTATGGCAAAAATTAATACATATTCAAGTAACTCCAGAGCTCTTCGAGAAAGTACTTTAGTAATTGTGAAGCTTAAGCCTTGTCCTTATTGAAGATTTTTTTTTAAACATTCTAACTAGAATCTTCCCTTTTCATATTACGAATGTGTTTTGAGTTAGTGCTGAGATTACTGAAAATGCTCAAGCATGGAGGACCTTTCACAGTGCACAGCTGGGAAAAATAAGAAACCTTTGAGCAAACAGTACTGAACAGAAAGGTGAGAGAAGTCAGTAGATACTAAATAGCGTGAGTATGGTCCAGATCCAACAATGTGAAGTATTCATTACATCAGATGTCTGATTTTTTTTTTTGTTTTTCTTCTTATAGTATATCCTCTCATCTATCATTTGCCTGATGATCTGACAGTCAAGTAGAGTAGAAGGAAATCTCCTTACGACTAACTTCTCTGGATTATTTTATTGGTGAGAAGTATTTAATAACAGGGTATTTTTTATCTCTACACAGCTCTGTCTTAGATGATCTCAGCAAGAACCTGAAAAGACTAGAAGGACCTTGGGTAAATGTATAGGTAGGTGCAAAGGGAGGACAAAGATAAAACATGAATGTTCTTTTGAGGAATGAGAATATGTTAATATAGCTTCCTTCTAAACACAAAACTGAGATATGACCATGTTGTCAAGACTAATGCATGTATCTGATTTTTTGGGGGAGTGCAGGTGATGGAAACAAGACTATTAAAAAAAAATCCTTTATTTTCTATAAGACAAAGCAAAATTAGGAAATGTAAGGCAAAGAATAGTGTTTTTAAATCTGTGCTTTATAGATTGATAAACAGTGGAAAGGGAAAAAATCCCCACATAATTAAGTTGAAGTATATTTCTATGAAATGGTTGAGGAAGGAAGAATTTTCATAATAAATCTAAATGCAGCTATTTGTTGCCTATAAGAACTGTGACACAGTAACACTGGTTACAAGAGAATTTTTTGTTTGTCAGTTTTTTTTTTTCCAGAATCTTTACCAAAACATGCTTTTTATCTCCAATACATTTTTCATATTGGTTTGAAAATTACAGATACGGTAAGGCAAATTTATGTGGAATGCTTTATTTCTGTAACTTTAAAATAAGGGATTCTATTCTTTCAAATTTAGAAAATGCATTTGTTCTGCATACATGTTAAAAATGCAAGAGTTTTATATCTTTAATCAGCTACAAATTTCTCCTCTGTCTTCTGCACTCCCTACCTCTGTCTAACCACCTCACCTGTAACAGGGCTGAGTGAGGTCTCGTGATATAATGGGATATTCCTATTTGCTTTCAGGAGAAATAAAACCCAGAAGGAAAAACTAGGTAGTGGAACAACTTTGGTAGAACTATTTTGTAGTTGCTTCTGATCTACAGATTTGTTAGTTTTCATGACAAAAATCTGTGAAAAAAATAGTGTATATGAGAAATTCTCTAATGTATCACACATCTGGGAAGGGCTCTTGCTGAGCTCCTCTAAGAGTCCTTGTGATTTTGCTGGACAGTGTGTGTTATTCTGTTTGCAGCCCTCCGAGCAGCATACACTACAACGCAATGGCACAGCTAGTTATGACATCACCATGAGATGAAAATAACCACCCATAATCTTCCCTATTAATTTCATCAAACATTTCCATCTGCCTCTGGTGGTCCCAAAGATTCAACTAGAAACAATTGAAAACAGTAAACAAACAGAAAAAATAGTGGGTTTAGTCACTAGATTTTTTTAAAAAGTCAAATAATTTGAAGTTAAATTAAAAAGACAATGCTTCAGCAGAAAAATCTGCTTAGTGATAAAATCTGAGAAATTTCCCCTTGACCAAGTCTGCTGGCTCTGTTGCTACTGTGTGTCTGTGCACACATTCCCTAAAAGGCCATTATTTCTTTGAGGCCTTGAATTTTATTTTATTTTTTTTCCCTAAGCACTAGAGCACTTGGGAAACTCCAACTAATACAGAATGCAACAGCACGTCTCCTCGGCAGCACTGCTGCTGGGAACACATTAAGCCTGTCCTTTGCTCTTTACAATTGCTTCCCATAGAATATCAAATCAAATTCAAGGTCTCAGTGCTTATCTTCAGTGCTTAGATACCTGAAGCTATATCCAGAGTGGTGAACATGGAACTCATCGGAGCTGCCATGTCCTGGTCACCTCCTAACTTCATACCAGGGAAAGGCCAGGGCATGCGGAAAGCTCCTCTTATCACAATTATCTAGCTTTCTGTAGGAAAGAAACCTGTGTGTACAGAGCAGTAAAAAGCAGTGGCTTCAGATGAGAAGCAAAACTAGACAATAGGTGTAACTATTTACAGATGCAGTTTAAAAATCTTTTTGACATCTCTCCTATTTCAGAATGAGAAATGGAACAGGACTAGCTCCCTCAGAAACCAAGGAGCATCACAAAAATTGCCACTGAAGTAAAAGACTCAATTCTTTGACCATGCCATCTTTAATGTAACTACAGACATATTTATTAAAAAAAACTCCTAAAACCAAAATGTTTGACAACGAAATACTCCATCATGTTTACTGTTCTTTAGGAAAGAACGAGTGAATAAACACTATTTGATTGAGGTCAGCTTACATTGTGGTGTGCAATGTTAGAAGATAAGCAAATGCTATAGTAATGAAGGCACTAGGAAATACATCATGCCTATTCAGCAAAACTTTAAACAGTTTTTTGACTTCACAGGTATTAATTTCTGGGATTCAAATACTCTTCTGAATAAAAATTCAGGGCAACATCTGGAATTTGGTTGTGGCCTTAGAGATTTTAATCTAGATCTGGTCTGAATCTAGATAACCCTCCATTAAGCTCATTATATTTCACACAGTTTCAAAATATTTTTCATTATAAAGTGTATGCTACTGATTTCTTTTTATAATTGTAGCCCAATTATTCCTGGTGTACTGAATACTATTATATTTTTATTAAGAATATATAAAATGATTGCATAATAGGAAGTGACAAGGACTTTGAGCCATTGGGCTGTCCCATTTTTAATACATTTTCTACCCCAAGTAACAAAGGTAACACAGTTAAAATTATATCTTTCTAAAATGCAGTTTGGAAAAAAGTTTCAGATTCCTAACCCCCTTTCTAAATGAGCCAACATAAATATGACCCATAATATCCAAGTCATGAGATTCTTAATTCCATGAGAAGCACCATTAAAATCAGTGAAAGCTGCTTGTGTGAATGAAAAAATACAGAATGGAACTCTTAAACTTGTTCATATTTTTTTGTAGAATTTGAAATAGCTCTGATTTTTAAGTGTGGATATTTTGTCTGCTGAACTGAATACCAAAGCTCAACATAGGCAACTAAAATTGGACAAATACAGATGAAAATTTAACTCTGAGCTTTGAACAAAAAATTGGAATCAAACTATTGGTTTTGAAAAGTTATGTTTAACTTTACAATACTACTAATCGCAGATACGTGTTTCTGAAAGGGTAGAAGATAACCTTCCACCATACACTGCACCAAGGATGTTGTCCCATATTCAAAAAAATACTGATGTCTTTTCCTCCTACATTTTTGCTTTATAAAAGAACAAAGTCTTTTAAAACTTACTGAAGACATTTTCAGCTCTGGTGTCAGAGCTAACAATTTTAGTGTTACGTGACCCAAGCAAAGCAAGTTGTAGAGAGGCTGAAAGATTCTGAGAGACTAAAAATCAGTAATTCGGTAATGTTATGTAACCTTTTCCGTACTTGCTTTATTTAGGTTTTGCTCCTTTTCTGTAAACTTGCCATATGAGAAATCAAATGTACAAAGCAGTTCAACTTTTATATTGCATGCCCTGAGCAAGAAGAGATGTCCAATAGAAGTCATCATATTTCAAACCTATTTGTACATGGAGAGGTTTTCTTTTCATTTCACCATAAGTTATTGAGCAAACACTTGTCTTTTTCATGCATTTTCTTTTGTATTCTTTTAATAGTCTGCAAAATTTCTGTCTTGTTTTGTCCGTTCCTATGGTCTCCAATACAGATGAAGTTCAACCTCAAATTTGAACATGAAGAACAAGAACCCCAAATCCTCTACAGTTTGCAGAGACAACTGCCGCAGTTTCTTTTGTATCTTTATGTAGGATTTTAAACTGGTCAAAAAACCTCTCAGAGCAGCTGCACAAAGGGCAGTGTCCCACTCGCTCTGGGAAAATGTAGCTCCTATTGAATACAGCTGCTTAACCCAATGGGGGCTGCACCAAAGTCAAAGTGAGTTAGCTCAGGTACTTTGTCTGGTAGGGAAGGGACTTGTTCAGAAGCACCTCCAATGGTAATAGACATGACAGAGGGAACCAAAACTAAGTGCTCATTTTGAGTGGGTTCTGGTGCACCCTATAGATACTGCGAAAGGAAGAAAGATGACCAGGAGAGAAATCACAGAGAAATGCTCTGGTGAGCCAGTCAGTCATGCCTCTGACCGCAAACAGGAAGGGAGTGTGAACTTGCCCCTTCTCAGAAGCTATGCAGACTATGAAGAAACGTGAGAGCCAGCTTCAAATGTTCTGATTATCATGTACTTGGGCACATAGCTCTTGTTGGGTCTCACCTGAGGATCTGACCCTATTCCTGTGGGTTTTGGGGAATCAGTACTCCAGCCGGCAGAAAGCACAAAGATTTTGTTTTGCTGGTAAATACAGTCCCTCTTCCTTGGGACAAACTCTTGCCTTGAGAGCCGAATGATTTGGAAACTCTGTAATTTAACTTCTGAGTGCTCACAACCAACCCAATCCTCAACCCAAGCCTCCTCTGTTAGCTAACTTGCCAAAATACTTAAATACGACCCATACAAAAGAGGAAGTATGGGAAAGTAAGAGGATAGGTAAGAGTATGTCTGCAGTCAATTGCCTGTAACAGCATTATTCAGTGAAAATATTGCACTGCACAAATGTTAGAAGTGAGCTAATGTTAAATCAATATAATGTCTGACATCCTTAAAAATCAGCAAAAGCCTGCAAGATTTGCAGTGTTTCACTCTTGTGAGATTTGCAGTGTTTCACTCTCACCTATCTCCTTATTGATAAAAATGCAGGGAAGAGGTTTCTGAGTATATCATCTTCCTTACCAGCAGCTTTCAAAGCAGTGTCTACATTCCTCAGAGTTTTAAAATCTTTACTTTCATTAACATGAAAAATACATTTTTCTCCCTCTTTGCAGGCAGACATTAACAAAAACAAAGAAGCCAAAACCTTCCAATCTTGTTAAAACCATTCTCTCTTTTTGTTAAGCCTGGGATTGCTATAGTCACACAAAACAGCTAATATTTAAACACAAGAGTGGAATGTTAAAACAGCAGAAGTCAAACATAATGCCAGTGCAATCAGTCAGATTTTCTGAGGTGCAATTGAGATTAAAATATCAGTTCTCCGATTAATACCTATTTTTTCATGACAAGACACCTTATATTATTCAGGTTATAAATTCTGTTTGTAGGCAAGGATAAAAACCAGTACCAAGGACAGAATACTAGTAAGTGACAGCTAGCAATAGCTTTCCATAACAATTTACTCAGAAAAAAACATTTCCTGGGAAGCTATTGAATAATTAGATTGAATAACAAAAAATGGGCAGATATTTTAATGCACAAGCCATAAGGGAATGGCTAATATTACACAGCAAAGGTTTGCTTATTATCTTGGCTTCACTGGATTTTTATTTTGACCATATTTTAACAAGCAATACAACACAGAATATTTTCTTTTAAAATGTAGTTTTATCAAAAATATTAAATAAAGCACTCCTCCTTGTTTTCAGAAAAAATGATCGAAAATCTTGTTTTGTTATGGAATTAAAATGTTTACCAAACAACAGCTTTTGAGAATGGAATATATTATCCAAAAAAGTAAGCACTCTGTAAGAGTACTTTGCTCTGTAAACTGTGGAAGTATTTTCATTTAAACAGTATTTGGATAAATTATTATGTCCTAAAATACCCAGAAACCTCTGAAATTCTGGGTCAGGGGAGGCAAAAAAATATTTTTGTGAGAATATATGTTGGGAACTAGAGGTGAGAGAGATTAGTTTAAAAAAAAAATCCAGAATCATCTTCTCCTGCATCAAAAAGGAAAAGCATCATGCCCAGCTAAGCCATGGATTCTCATCTATGAGCTCTTTGTAAAATACGTGAAATGACTATGGCAGTATAAGAAATGCGGCCTGTATCAGTGTTTATCCAGGCGCAACATAAGCAAGGCAGATGCCCTACTGACCTCTGCTCAACAAAATCTGTTTGATCATTTGGTTGTTCTTTACTCATTTGAAATGGCCATTGGGGAGAATAATGTTAATGGTGCTTCTTTGAGGAAAAGAGCTACCCACACACCTCCCTGGAAGGATGCCAAGCCCCATCTGAGACAACACCATAGCAACATTTGCTTAGAGCATGTCTCAGACTTCTGTAAATTGTGAAGATAAAAGAGAAAAATGGGGTTATAACATTGTTTCCAAGTGTTAGGCTACTGCTCACTGTTTTGAGCACTTTCAGGAAGTGAACACGAGGATTCAGGCTATCTTATGGATTTCCATCTTCTCAGTCTGAAATTAGTGACCGGTAGACAAACTGGGTAAATGAAGGGGGTGAGAAGAGGAAGGAAACAAAAGTAAAAGAAGTCTCAAAACTAAGAAAAAACAACACATAGTACCAAAGCACCACTCCTCTGTGTGACTTCATATACTACTGATGAGAAAATAATACTGGAGAATGTAGGCTAGAGGAAGCAGTAAAGTGTGTCAAGAAAACAGTAGACTGTGAAAGTGGCAAAGAGTATTCAAATGAGTCTCTGAAGGACAAAGGAAGGAAAAAAGTGAATCAGATTGGCCTTCTGAGTTTGATGTCAGTTGGGTGAATAGCAATATGTGTCTGGAGTGGTGTATGCTGATGGCTTTGGGGCATTTCTGGGCTATCTGTAGTTTACCACAGCAATGTAATGTGGCATTCAGGAATAACCTTTTGAGACAAAAGTATCGCTAGATGCCAGTGAAGTTATCACAGTTCAGTCAGCACCAGACAACTGACTGGCAGTTTTCTATTTCCATCAAAACCTGAAACATTTCCATCTCTAACTACTTCTCTGTTAATTGCCTTAGGTATAAGAAAATGTCTTGTAATTTTTTTTTTTAATTTTAGCTCTATAAGTATATGCAACAACATCAAGGTCAATAAGTATAAACAATATGCCCTATGTTTCTACTTTGTTTGTTTGTTTTCTACTTTTAAGGGACCTTTCTCCAGAAGGGAGAGAGAGTATGAATCCAAAAAATGGCAAGAACAGCCTATCTACTGCTCTAATGATTTGTAACTCCATTTTTTTTCTATTTTACTGAAAGCATAAGCTGATAAGTAAGAGGTAGCAGGAGGATGACTCTGAGATGTATTGAGCAGTCAGTTGTTGCATGGATTTAATAAGGAAATTATGTTAAGGGAGCCTGATGTTCCAGCCTGAAAGCATCAGAGAAGCTGTTTGAAGATATGCGCAACTGCAGAAGATGGCTTTGTTCACCAGAAAAATTTTATTTCCCTGCTCTGTTTTTGCTCCCTCTTAGCAGATGGTGTTGCTTCTTGAAGCTCCAGAGAGTCAAAGGTAAAAATAATGGCCATACAAGAGTAGTGTTCCAAGAGCATTTGTAGAGGATCAGTTTTCCATTCACCTGTATTTCCTAATTTGTCTGTACTCACTGTGGGCTTTTAGTTGCTACCAGTACATTTCTATAATTGACTTAATGCTAATATGGAATTAGCTTTAATAAAATAGACATAGAAAATATTAGGCCACTTCTGACAAGTGCACTAGTCCGAAGGTCTGGAGTGGGGTTCCAGGGGTTTACAATGAAATTTGACTTGAAACCTCAAAGAGTAATTTAATTTCTACTGCTCTTTCCTTACCTTCCCATCCTCTTACTGCAAAGCTGCAATCCCATTCCCATTCTTCCTTTTAATTCTGATTTGAAACTTGTAGAAAAAAAAGTGCTATTGCCTACAGTTCTCAGGAATCTCTATCATAAATAGAGATTGTGGGTTATACTGAATTACGTGATGAGTTTGGTTGGTCGGTGTTTGTAGAAACAAATACAAACCACAGAAAAGAGAGAGCTAGTAGAAGAGTTTTATTGCATGTCTTTTCTAATTTCTTTGCAACAGAAGTACTTACATATTCCCCCACTCTTTTAGAATTGTGTGTGTTAGCATATTGTTTGCCCTATTAATTAATGCAAAAAGTACAATGATTATTCATTAAACATTATGTTTGCAAAATACCATTGTATTATGTTTGTATTCCTGTACTAGAAGTCTCACAGGTGAAGACTGTATATGTTTCCAATAATAGCAGCATACCGAATATGGCAAACAGATCTATAAGTATAAAAAGACTAGCAGGTGGAAGTCAGAGGAAAGGCTTGCAGGTCAGCAAAATAAGAGCATGAAGGGGTTTAGTGAAGGCAATATTTTTAGCCAGAAGCATTCAAATAGCTGTCAGTCTCCAGTTTCTGCATCACTTCCTTACCATATTACTGAACTTGTGGAAGAATGGTTAAGTGAAAAGGGGCATGATCTCTTAGAAGTGAGCAATACTGTCTTCACGATGGAGGGAGGATCCCACAGCTATGCGAGCTGTCCTTGAACAGCACAAAAGAAGGAAGCTACAAGGAGGTAAAGTCGACAGACCTCTCCACGTGAACGGCAACCCTGCACCAATCGTATATCCGCTTTAGGCGCGTGAACGGAGACTGTGAGCCAATCATATAGCTATCGCTAGCACATACTTATTGCCTGTCTATATATACTCTGTAAAAGCTTGAATAAAGGGAGAACGATCATACTCACATTGAGACTCATCGTTACTCCGGGTCCATCTCCCACTCCGACAGACCTAACATTGAAGAATTTAACAGCATAAAAAAGACCTCTTTTATACTCACAGAAATGTGATCCACAGTTGAACATAGCATTCTGTCAATTAAAAAGTGGAAAAAGAGATTTTTTTTTCCAAAGCTTGTTGTTTCATTTCCCACTGCTGCTTTTCCAAGGTAAGCATAGTTTTTGTTAATGATGAAATGGAATGTAGGACACAACATTTTAAGGAGAATAGTTATGCAAAGTGGGGTTTCGTTAAACCTCTGAAGTGTCTTGGCCCTTTCTTCAAGGTATTATGGTTAAAATGGGGAGCGCATAAATGCTTTCTCACTACTGCAGGAGCCCTGGAGCCCTTTGAAGTCTTTACTGACAGTTATCTTATGGGCTCTAGATCTAGCCTTATAAACCTGTTCACCATCTAGGTTTACAAAAATATTGATCATGACTTCAGTATAAAGGAATGTTATTTCTATAAATCTTAATGATTTAAGAGGCTCCTTTGTTATATATGTGTCTAGGGATTAAGCTACATCACTTGAAGCCTGAGACAGCTTGGAGCTGGAGTGAGGGTCAGACAAGCCCTGCAGAGCCGAGCCCTTTTCCACCACTTCGTTTCTCCTGATGTCTGATTGAGAATCCCCTGAAGCAACCAGCAATATTTTCACCTCAGTGAGGCTGGGAACACACTTTTGCTGAGTGAGGCAGGAAACAGGTGCTCTCATAAGCTCCCAAGCTTCAAACAGTTGGTGTTTAAGAGTGACAAAACATCAGCATTCTTCAGTATTGTTTCCAAAGTTAAATCTCCAGAAGTCAAATTTCAAATAGTACCAGCTTTTGAGGATACAAGCAGTCATCCATTAACTTGGTGTTTTTGTTAATGATGGAAGATAGTTCTTTCTCTCTCTTTCATACATATACATAGATGTGTGTGATTTTGTTAAAAGACTCCTAGATGTCGGGAAAACACACAGGTGATAGTTAACTACTTATTGTAAAATTCGCTGTTGAACACGGGCTAAATTCTGTAAGCCATTTGACATGCTTTGACAGAGTTGCACCAAGAATGAGGGCTGAGATTTCTGGGCACTGTCCCATGAGATGTTAGGGCAGATGGGCACTGTTCTACCTTGTGTCTATATCGGAATTTCTATACCTTTACAACAAGTGGGTCTATCAGAGTGTTGCTTACCTTTTCAACCTCAAGGAGCAGAAGTTATTTTCAGGTAATTATCCTAGTAATGATTTCAACTTTTGCATTGGATTTGCTGTTTTCGTACCAAAAAATGCAAAACCAAGCTGGGGTAGACAAGTGTCTAACTCATGCACAAGTTAACTTCCTAACTCATTAAAACTTGAAGTGCATGCATTACTTCAAGCATATTGAACAATTCAAGTGCCTGTTTTCAGAAGGATACTGCATTGAATGAACATTTGCATACCTTTTCCACCTGTCTGATACTCTTCTTCAACAGCTAAGTCATATAGGAGGCAGCTCAGGATCCACAGGGGAAGAAAAATATCACATATAATAATTTCAACCTTTTAAGTTCTACTCTCTGCTAAGGTCTTAAGAAGATTTATATAAAGCCTACAAGTTGTTCCCAGTTCAGGTCCTTGACAGCATACTTTAAAATTAAAGCTGCTCATTTTTCAGTTTGTCAGCTGGGCTGGGAGGGGGAAATAGTGACTCACTTTTTAAACTCCTGCTTCTGCTCTTCTCTGTCAGAATTACAGCTGTCTCCACAGTCTCCTCTTGAGTCATCTACTTCATTTCTTGACAAACCTGAGCCTTGCATTCTCTTCAGCTAATCCTCTGTCTTTCTTCTTTCACATATCCCTAATGCTCTTAGGAACCCTTCTTAACCTCACAAATCTCACTGAAAGGCAGGAGTAGCCCATAGTGAGAACCCTGTTTTCATATTTAGCCTTATCACTGAAAGTGCCAAACTCTCAAGCTCACATTGCACTGACTCAGCTATTAGCAGTCTGAAAGAAATTTTAACTCGCAAAAAGTTTGTTTAAACAAAGGTTTCAGTACAAATGTGATTGAGAACATTTTAAACTGAAAATTAGGAGAAAGAGCTGTAAAAGAGTAATGTTTCCAAACATTGCATTTCATTTTTCAGTGCCTCTACCATTAGATTTCAGTAACTTATTACCAACTGACTTATATTGGAAATTTTATTGTTTATCAGTGAAGTTTTTTATATTTTTCCTTCACTTGCCCTTTCTTTTTTGTCCTCTTCAGCTTACAAAGTGTCAGTGCTTTAGACTGCCTTTGAAAATTAAAAAAAGGAAAAAACAGAAACTTCCCTTTTGCTGCAGTAATACTTCACATTTTTCTTTTATTGGAAGAGGAAGGAGGTGAGTAACAGGATCACAAATGGCTAATTCATTCTTTTACAACACTGAGCAGCATGAAATAAAATATCTTCATTTTCTTCTAATTTGGCTTTTTGCTTTAAACATCTAACTGGCTATCACATGGAGCTAAGAGGAGAATTAAGATGACCTCACATGGCAAAGTATGTTGCCACATCATTAGTCTTATTGTTGATACTACATTAGATTCTAGTTTTTGCAAACTTGTGGGCACTGTTACCATCATCTCTGGATTCAAAAGACGCTCTCTGGATTCAAAGAGCACTTCAACAAACTGCTATTAAAGGAGTCACCAGAAGGTGCTTTTCACTTAGTTTTACTGGGTATGTCTTTTCCATATCTCTTGGCACAAGGAATTCTGAGTTGCCACGATATTTGTATTGAACTTCCTTTCATGCAAAACACATTAAAAAAAAAAAAAAAAAGGAGAGACCCCTTCCCCTCCACCCCCCAAACCAGCAGCTGTTTGTTGTTTATTAGTTTTTTAGACCTGGACCATTTCTCTGACCCACTTTACAATATGGCCCAAGAAACAGTGGCACTGCCACAGGAAGGGGCAGGGTTGCTGGACTTTTCACACTGATGTTGCGACCAGAGAAATTGCTCATTACTTATTTCACAAAGGCTAGAAAATGAACTGTTCTTGTAGCTAGAACAGATTTGGAAAATTGTATAATAAAACTGTGTTTTCCAGTGTAAGTCATTAGCTAATAACTACTTTTATAGATGTAGTCTATCATCCTAGAAGCCGAAAGCTTTGTGTTCTACTGGCAAGACTCTCTTCAGTGTAATGTTCTGGATTTCAACATTCAGCCTCAGAAGTCAATGAATTCAGATGCTTGCATTTTTAAGGTAATTACTGTCACAAAAAAATCTTTCAGAAGACTGGAAGAATTCTGGATTTCTTTTTGAGTTGGGACCCAGAATATAAAAAATTTTAGATTGAGTTTGGTGCTCTGAATGTTTGCTATGTTGATTCAGCATTGTATTTACCACTTGTACCTTAATGGATTTGTGATCCAGAAATGTTCCTTTTACCTCAGTATTTATTCCCCACAAATCTGTCACACTCTGCTCACTTATGGCCACTTTTCATGCATTTCCTCAGGTAAGGTGCTATTTTTTCTTGCAGAATATCATACTGTTCAATACTTTGTTAATTCTTGAAAACTAATTGTTCAACTCTCAGTTAACTGAGGGGGATTTTCTGTCTATCAGCAGACTAGAAATATTGGTGTACTGTGCCATTGTAAGAGATGAAAAAGTCTTACCTCTTGTATTTGATAATCTAGTGCTAGATGAGGGTACCATGTAACGATGCCATAAGACAGCATGTGGTCTGTCTGCATGAGCAGACTCCGAGAAGCTCTAAAATTTTTCTCTCCAAGTGCAGTTCTTAGAATTCAAAAAAATTCATATTTCTTTGCTTAATAACATGAAAACTTATTCGGACATGTATACCTATTTTACCATTTCCTCAGAAAAAAATAAACTGATCATTCTCTTTTAGAAAGTCAGTAGTGTGTGTCTTTCTTTTGCTCAGATAATCTTGCTACTGTTTTCCAGAGCACTGCCTTTTTTTTTATGAACATCCTCTTAAAAGAGGCCTATGATTTTTCTGTATCAAGACATGTTCTTCATCATTCTGCTTAAACCTGTCATGTAGTAAAAAAACATCCTTATTAAGATAAACAAGCAATATTAGAATGAAATTTCTCTAGTCATTTGAACACAGACATTTATGTCCAGGTATTTTTAGCTGTCCAAAAGCCAGATAATAACAACTATACCACTAAAAATCAAAAACTGTTTTTAAAGTGCCAGCAGATTACTGTCAAAGCAATATGCTTTTGGTAGTCTGGGCACTTGAAGAAAAATATTTCCTATTTCCTGTTGAATTTTGCAAGCTTAATGTACCAAAATCTTGTATCAGCATATGTACAATACACATCAGTACACAAGTATTAAACCCATAGGATATTTTAATGACATCGATCATAGGGTTGTTCAATTTGGGTTGTTCACTGTCTCATTTGCATTTATCTCATGCCTTTGGAAAGATACTGTATTAACTCCAAGCCTGACCGAGCACAAATAGATATGCTACACACATTGTGTGGGATATGTGCAGCTATGTCATGGATATAGGAAAACGACACAAATTAGATGTCTTGAGATGGTAGGAGTTTACAGATTTCATAAGCAAGCTGCTTTGTTATGTGCTATGCCACTATGATGTGTTCAGGTATATCTGTAACACTATAAATTATTTCATGTTTAATACATAATTAAAGGAACTTTAAGCTTGATTCCACTTTAAATATTCCGATATTGAGCCAGAGAATAACTCAAAAAGCTAAGTACCCAAACTATGACACACTAGGGAACTGAGATCCCACACATACAGTGGCAGCCCGTGAGAGATAAATTACAGAAACAGCTGTTGCTGCTATCTTTGAAGTTTCTATTCAGTCAACATCAATGCAGGAGATGATCTGTTGCAGCGAAGACGAGACACGGCACTACACTCAATATGAATGCTACGCATGTCCACTTTATTGTAAGCAGAATCACACTTTTATATTCTTACTTCGTATGCTGATTCATTGTTCACTAATTACCTAGTTCGCTATTTGCTTATCAATATGACAGTTAATATAATCCAGCTGGCCTTTAATGTTATTTACATCCTGAACTGTCAGCCCATTTATCTTTTGGCGATGCTCTACATCCTGGACAGACAATCCATTTGTCCTTGGCGTTCTTCCTTCAAGGTTCAGGTTAAAGTTCACTATATCTCTCAAGTCCTTCTGGACTTTTCGTTGTTTATTACAGTCATTGCCTCATAACATATTTCATCAACAGGTCACTTATTTCACCGCAGCAAACCCCACAACGATCCATAACAACCTCTCTTTTATCAGTACCAACATTCCTCACTTTTGCCTCCAGAAAAAAAAGAATTATATCTGCTTAACATTAAACAAATCCATGTAAAAGGCTGCTTGTACCCCTTTCTGGGGGACGTATGTGGGATGCCTAATCTCTCACATGCCTGAACTGTAGCTGTCCATGTTAGGACCCTTGAAGAAAGAACTGCATCTTCCCTAGTGTTTGACACTACATTATCAAGTAAGTTGATAATGGATGGAAAACAAAAACAGAAACAACCCAATTAGTTGAAGGTACCTTCTAAGCTATGGAAAGAATTTTGAGATCTGCCAGACCAGAATCACAGAATCACAGAATCACAGAATCACAGAATGTTTGAGATTGGAAGGGACCTCAGGAGATCATCTAGTCCAACCCCCCTGCTCAAGCAGGGTCACCTAGAGCATGTTGCACAGGATCATGTCCAGGCAGGTTTTGAATATCTCCAGAGAAGGAGAGTCCACAACCTCTCGGGGCAGCCTGTGCCAACGTTCTAGCACCCTCACAAGGAAGTTTTTTCTCACGTTCAGATGGAACTTCCTGTGGTTCAGTTTGTGCCCGTTTCTTCTTGTCCTGTCTCTGGGCACCAGAGAAGAGTCTGGTCCCATCCTCTTGACACCCTCCCTTCAGATACTTGTACACGTTGATAAGATCTCCTCTCAGCCTTCTCTTCTCCAGGCTCAACAGGCCCAGCTCTCAGCCCTTCCTCATAAGAGAGATGCTCCAGTCCCCTAATCATCTTTGTAGCCCTTCGCTGGACTTGCTCCAGTAGTGCCACATCCCTCTTGTACTGGGGAGCCCAGAACTGGGCGCAGTACTCCAGATGTGGCCTCAGCAGGGCTGAGTAGAGGGGGAGAATCACCTCCCTTCACCTGCTGGCGACACTCTTCCTCATGCACCCCAGGATACCATTAGCCTTCTTGGCCACAAGGGCACATTGCTGCCTCATGCTTAACTTGGTGTCCACCAGCACTCCCAGGTCCTTCTCAGCAGAGCTGCTTTCCAGCAGGTCAACCCCCAGCCTGTACTGGTGCATGGGGTTATTCCTCCCTAGGTGCAGGACCCTGCACTTGCCTBTGTTGAACTYCATGAGGTTCCTCTCYGCCCACCTCTCCAGCCTGTCCAGGTCTCTCTGAATGGCAGCACAGCCCTCTGGAGTATCGGCCACTCCTCCCAGTTTTGTATCRTCAGCAAACTTGCTGAGGGTGCACTCTGTCCCTTCATCCAGGTCATTGATGAAGAAGTTGAAGAAGACTGGACCCAGCACTGACCCCTGGGGGACACCGCTAGCTACAGGCCTCCAACTAGATTCTGTGCCGCTGATCACAACCCTCTGAGCTCTGCCATTCAGCCAGTTCTCAGTCCACCTCACTGTCCACTCATCTAGCTCCCACTTCCTGAGCTTACCTAGGAGGATGTTATGGGAGACAGTGTCAAAAGCCTTGCTGAAGTCAAGGTAGACAACATCCACTGCTCTCCCCTCATCTACCCGGCCAGCCATTCCATCATAGAAGGCTATCAGATTGGTTAGGCATGATTTCCCCTTGGTGAAGCCRTGCTGACTACTCCTGATCACCTTCTTGTCCTCCACATGCTTGGAGATGGCCTCCAGGATGAGCTGCTCCATCACCTTTCCAGGGATGCAAGTGAGGCTGACTGGCCTGTAGTTCCCTGGGTCCTCCTTCTTGCCCTTTTTGAAGACTGGGGTGACATTGGCTTTCTTCCAGTCTTCAGGCACCTCTCCTGTTCTCCATGACCTTTCCAAGATGATGGAGAGTGGCTTAGCAATGACATCCACCAGCTCCCTCAGCACTCGTGGGTGCATCCCATCAGGGCCCATGGATTTGTGGGTGTCAGGTTTGCCTAAATGATCTCTAACCCGATCCTCCTCGACCAAGGGAAAGTCTTCCTTTCTCCAGTCTTTCTCTCTTGCCTCCAGGGTCTGGGGTTCCTGAGGGCTGGCCTCAGCAGTAAAGACTGAAGCAAAGAAGGCATTCAGTAACTCTGCCTTCTCTGCATCCTTTGCCACCAGGGCACCCACCCCATTCAGCAAAGGGCCCACATTTTCCCTAGTCGTCCTCTTGCTACTGATGTCTTTGAAGAAGCCCTTCTTGTTGTCCTTGACATCTCTCGCCAGATTTAATTCCAAACGGGCCTTAGCCTTCCTCGTCGCATCCCTGCATACTCTGACAATGTTTCTATATTCCTCCCAAGTGGCCTGTCCCCCTTTCCACTTTCTGTATACGTCCTTCTTCTRKTTGAGTTTTGCCAGGAGCTCCTTGCTCATCCATGCAGGTCTCCTRCCCCCTTTGCTTGACTTCYTACTCATAGGGATGCTCCGATCTTGAGCTTGSAGGAAGTGATGYTTGAATATTAACCAGCTCTCTTGGACCCTCCTTCCTTCTAGGGCTCTAACCCATGGGATTCCTCCAAGCAGGTCCCTGAAGAGGCCAAAGTTTGCTCTCCTAAACTCCAGGGTTGCGATCCTACTTATTGCCCTACTGCCTCCTTGCAGGATCCTGAACTCCACCATCTCATGGTCACTGCAGCCAAGGCTGCCCCTGACCTTCACATCTYCMACCAGTCYTTCTTTGTYTGTTAGTACGAGGTCCAGCAGCACACCTCTCCTTGTTGGCTCCTCTACCACCTGTGTCAAGAAGTTGTCACCAATGCTCTGCAGGAACCTCCRGGACTGTTTGTGCCTAGCTGTGTTGTCTTTCCAGCAGATATCAGGGTGGTTGAAGTCCCCCATGAGAACCGGGGCCTGGGATCGTGAGGCTACTTCCAGCTGTCTGTAGAAGGCCTCATTGACTTCCTCTTCCTGATCAGGTGGCCTGTAGTAAACACCCACCACAGTGTCACCCATGCTAGCCTGCCCTTTAATCCTTACCCATAAGCTCTCGACTCACTCTTCATCCACCCCTAGGCAGAGCTCAATACATTCCAGTTGCTCTCTCACATAAAGAGCAACTCCAGAAGGTATTAAAGAATTATTTAAATTTGGTGAGGTATTGTCTAAGGTCTGTCAAAACATCCAATGTTGATTTTTTTGAAAAAAAAAGGAGAAAAAATATAAGCCTCATGACAGGACTAGCAAGAAGTCCCATTCCAAACACCCAGAGAAAAATAGTAAGGTTGCTCAGGAGGAAACCTAACATGACAATAAATGCCCCAAATACAGCTGAGAAATAAGGATGGAAAAATGAGTTTCTCTCTCTCTCTCTCTCTCTGCAGTGGCAGTCAGACCTAGCTCATCACAGAGCCATCTTAACTTGGGGAAGCATAGCACAGCATTACCCAGCTTTCTCTGTACTGGGAAGCAGAAGTCTGCCACAGTAGGATGCCTCCAGAGACTTCCTGGGGTACGATGTGACTCCGCTGACTTTCCTACTGTGTGTGTCTTATCAATTAAAAGCAAGAATCTAGTCCTGATCAAAATCCATCCTCAGCTGCTGTTTTTTGTTTTTTGTTTTTTTTTTTCTAAATGGTTGTATGTTCTTTTTAGTAGTTGGAACAGTTGCTGTTCTTTAGCAACACTTTACAGACACCAAAGATTTCAATCTTACTTCAGTAGTTTGTGGGGAATTAGTGTTCTGTCACCAATAAGTTATATTTCAAGCTAGGTCTACTCTAAGCAAATTTCCTAAGAAGACCTTCCATCTAGATACATCTTGGTATCATCAAATAGGTAGCCTACTCAATGCTTTCATCTAAGTTGCTCTCTTTTCCTGGAGAAGGCAGGGGATGACTTTTGGAATTGTGAGCATTGCTTCAGCAGGGGCACACCTTACCTTTCCAGCATAAGCTTGCCCCTGAGGGAGGGAGGGAAGAGGGAGAACTTGTTGGTGCATCATCCTCCATTATATTTGGGAGAGGAGTATTATTCAGGTGCATCCACTAAGGTCCCTTCGGAGTCAATGATGAGCCCTATGGGATCAGATGTAATGAGTCAATCAGAGTATCTCTGCAAGCAGCGCGAGTGTGAGACTCAGGAATGTGGCCCCAGTTGTGTTACAATTTGATTGAGAATAGGAGAACGTTTCTCCTATTTGCTCCTGTAAACAGATTTAGAGGGACAAATGCAACTGGATAAATTGCCAAACAGTTGTTTGCAGATAACGGTTTTTGCAGAAATATTACATCTTTCCTCAGATTTTCTTTGTGTGTCTGCGATGAAGGAGGGTTGACCAAAGTTCTAGCAGGACAATCATTTGTTATGCAGACAGACCTAATAGCTCGGTACAAAAAGGCGGTGAAGGCAATCAAGTTTTTGTTTGATAACAGTATTCTGAGAATATGAGATTAATCACTACTGTCCATTGACAGCAGAGCAGGTTTCAGAGGCAGTCTTGTTTCTTCAGCACTTATGTTTGTCTCTAACATTACATCTAAATTTTAAGTCTTTGGGTTTTAAAGAAATATTTACTAATTGGAAAAAAAGTCCATATTTAAGTCAGGAACTATCAGCAGTCATTTACCTCTCTATCTAGCCTTCATTTTAAAAGAGTATTCATTCTTTCATCTTTGGAGGCACAAATGAAAGTTAATTTACTACCTGAATAAATTTAGGAGGTTTCACTTTTAATGACACCTTGATTCATCATGTATGCAAAGATTTTGTGGCAAGATAAACTAGACTTTTAACAAGAGAAAACCCTGTCTACAGAGCTGCACTTAAAAGCATGGGATTGGCATGCTTTTTGTCAGAGGAGGAAGATGGTCTTTGTTACCAACTCCCATGATAATACCATGCAATTGACAGTCCAGTGGACAAAAAACAACAAGCCCTACTACCTAACTGAATTTGCTGGGCACTGCTTTTCTCTATTTCTATCTAAATGAAGGAACAACTAAAAGCCCACTTTGATGACAGCTGGGACAACAGAAAGCCACCATTCAACTGGACTTCTTAGAACTATTCTTTGCCTGTGCAATTTAAGGGGTTTCCCAGGAATCTGTCAAAAAACATGAAGGCAGGACTTTGGCTTTATTGCAGCTAGGCATCAGCCTGCAAAGCACAGAAGTAGACAGAAAGAGCAGTAAAAAGGACATGAAGATGGCCAGAAAAGCACACTCAACCTGAGAAGGAAAACTGTAAAACAATAAACTGATTAAAATGGAAAGTGGCTTCGACTGGTGAACAACAAATGTTTAGTTTTGCCTCTTTCCCCCCTGCTATCTTTCTAATTTCTACAGTGAGGTGGAAAAAAAGTGGTTTTATATATATTCCCTGTAATGGGTAGGAGGACTCTATCAAAGAGATCCCCCAACAATTTCTCTGCCTGATGGAAACTGCTCAAGACCTGAATTTTGGCTCAGTGGCTTAGGTCAAAAGAGGTAGAGCTAGATGTAATCACAGCCTGCACGCTTGCTATAGCACAGAGACAGATGCCCAGAATGTACTGTCTAGGGTAATGACATGCTGTTTCCCAGCTCCTAATTAATTGTGAAAAGAAAGGTATGCATGAAACAGCAAATTCTTTTCACAGCAGTTTTTCTGCTTTTTTTTTTGAAACAAAACATAGAAAGTTTGCAGCTCCTGTGAAAGGGAAAGTCCAAAGATTCGTGTTTAACAAAAATAAAATGTATTTTTCAGCAATATCGAGCCAATAGTACAGAACTCCAGAGTCTCTAGGGCTATAATGTTACTCTCTCTCTTTTAGGTTGATGAAGGGATACAGAGCAGGGAGCCTGAGCAATAATTAAGCTGGGAGCCTCTGAGCTTAGGAACTGGGCCAGGGAGAAAAGGAAGCAGTTTTCAAGAGTCACTGTGGAAATTCAAAGATCCCTAGTGACAGCAGATCTCAGGAGATGCTTGAGGACAGCCATAGGAATCAGTGAAGCTGGGCTGCACTGAAGGGTGCTTGGTCTGGGTAAGAAGAAGCAGTTGATGAAAACTACCTGCAGCGAGATGTGTTAAGGCAGAGGGATGTCTCATGTAATTTGGGGGTGGCCACCTTCCTTCTGCCCATGTCTGCTCAGATCTACATTTGGAAGGCCAAAGGCCAAATGAACAATAACTCTACCTAACATTAAGATGCTAGGTAAAATCTGCCCATGATGTTTTTTAATGTTCGGCCACCCAGTGCTCATTTAGCCATTTCAGAGCAACATAGAATTAGTCCCTAGATCAAGTGATTTTGAATACTAAACAAACACTTAAGGAGTCCCCTGTTTTAGGCTTCAAACTTGGTTCCTATGTACAGCACCTACACACTGATTTTAGTTTCCAGCTCTAACAAATTGCCAATATATGAGAATACATTTTCCTTCATTGCCTTTACTTATGTATGAAATACTATTTGAAAACTCATTCTTTTTTTCCCCTATTTTTTTTCCTAAAGACAAATTTGTCCAATGTGAAACTATATGAGTGTTAGCTGCAGCTGATGTACATTTCTTAATCAATGTATGTTGGGCTCATATTCCTTATTTCTTGATTAAATTCTCACCACACTCTACCTGCATCACCCTTCTGGTTAAAATACAATTTCTTCTGGATTTTTTTTATATATGCTACACTCTTTCTGAGAACAGCTTAGGCATTCTTCTTCTTAAAAATGAAAACATACATTTTGCAGCATCCACATCTAAGTGAGTATATTACCAGATAAACATTAAATCTGTCATGCAAGCCAGGTTATGTACATACATACAGGACTCTTCTAGCAAGGCAAAGTACAAGTCTGCTTATAAATTATTTTGGAGGGCAAAGCTGTTTCTGTTTTTCTTCCTTGACACTATTGTAGCTTGAGAATCAGACTTATTGCCAACTAAATCTGTATTGAGTAGTGTAGCCAACAATTTCATATAAGTTTGTTTAATCCTAGAATTTTCTTAGAAAAACAGTCCACTTTCTGTTGCATTAATAAATACTCTGCTTATGTTCTGCTTTACCACTGGATGGTGCTCTCAACACACAATAGTCAACCAATCCCTCAAACGTGCTGATCTCAGCTCCCTAGTTAATCAAAAGCAAAAGCCATTTCAAATGCATGTTACTTATAGGGTTATTATGGAAATTAAATGGAAATTACACTCCCCTCCCTACAGCATCAAGGAGAGATGTGGAGGAAAGGTTTGATCACAGTTTTGAAGTTATCTGAAGAAAAATACCTTCAGCCTTTAGAAAGCCAAAATAAAATAAGGTTGATGGAATGATTTCACTACAAAGAAACCAGAATAGACACTGAGCTTTAACTGGTAGTATGTAATATCAAGTTGAAAGGAAAGGCCATTTTGACTGAAATATTTTTATTGTTATTGCCTTTAAGAGCAAGTCAAAACAGGATGTTTCAACAGCAATGGGAAAAATGTAGAAAAATCACAGAAGAATGGATTCTCTATTAATATTTTTGTCAGTTGTGGAAACACAAACCATTATTAAGATATAAAGTTTACTTCAGTTTTTGGTCAAAAGTATTTATTCTTTTAATGTATCATTTTACTCATGCTGAGAAGGGTCAGCTCTGAATTTCTCTTTAGATGGTGTAAGATATGTAACCTCAGTATAGACACCATTCAGGGTCTGTTCCTAGAGGTGGTGGATTATG
The DNA here is from genome assembly GCF_003343035.1 of Apteryx rowi. Lineage (NCBI taxonomy): Eukaryota > Metazoa > Chordata > Aves > Apterygiformes > Apterygidae > Apteryx > Apteryx rowi. Next base: position 63,286 of record NW_020447321.1, read on the forward strand.
GATGGTAAGCTCCAGTCTGCCGCTTCATTCATCTTTCATTTATTGTCAACTCCTGCTCCTCTATGATCATACAAGAATACTACTGCAGTGTGGAGGGCCATGACAGGGTTAAACTGGTGGAAAGTTGCAAGTGGCAAGCAACAGGAGCCTCAGACAAACATACCCAAGGACACCGGTGCAGGTGGGAATGATACATCCTGAGAAAGTACAGATAAACTAGCAGAAGCCAGTGGGAACCAAGGTTAAGGGCAAGACAGCYTTTCYAAACAAGTAGCAGAGTGCGAGGCGTGACCGCTGCGTGCGTGATCGGTGCAATGATTGGCTACCTGTGACATAATCTGCATGACGATTGGCTTAGCAAAGTGTGTCTGTGAAACCACTGAAGCAGCTAACTTTTAAAATATGCTCAGAAATAAATAATAAATGTCTCAGGACGCAAACCCCCCCTGAGTCCGTGCCATTCATCCACCACAAATGGTGCCCAAGGTGGGGCGAGAATCGCGGTAAACAGAGCGACCGGTGGTGGAGCCCAGCTGAACGTAGAAAGCAGTGGGACCCGGGACTAGAGAGCTGCGCAGCAGACCAGAGAGCTGCAGTCCGGACGCAGACAAATTAATCACCGATTTTAAGGTGAGCGGCTGGGAACGTGGGAACAGAAAATGGGATCGCAGATATCTACAGAGGAACAGGCGATCGTGCGTATTTTAATTAAGTTATTGAACAAAAAGGGAGTCCGGTATGATGAACATACCCTCTGATTGTTGCTTGCTTGGCTAAAGAGTAAGGGCCTTCCTCTGACTCAGTGACGGCTTTCCAGCTGCCGACATGGGAACGAGCAGGGGAAATTTTATGGGATGAGGCGACAAAGGGGGATTTAACGGCAACTAAAGTACTAACAACTTGGCRGTTGGTAAAAGACTCGCTGCAGTATCTGAAATCAGAACGGGCCGCCACAGCGGCCGTAGTTGCGGCAACAGCTCCGGCGCAGCCGGCCCCCCCGCCTTGCACTGCGCAACCCAGCTCCAGTGCTGAGGAGGCAGCGCGGCTGCCGGAGCCGGAGGAGGGTGAGAGGCAGGGTCCGCCCTGGCCCGCCTCTCCCCCGACAGCTCCACTGATCAATGTACCGTCTGAGCATGTACCGTCTGTGCCGCCTCAGCTCCTGGGATTTGATTCCCCTCCTCGGGCCCGCCTGAGTCCACAGGAAAAGAATTTGATTGAGTGGAATACTGATCCAGGAGGGTCGGCGGGCCATGATCCCGCAGCGCACTGGCAAAATCTAAGGAAACAGGCTCTGACAGAGGGGGATTTTGAAGCAGCTGCAGCGCTCGCGTATCCTGTGATAATTCGAAATCAAGGGCCAAACATGTGGGAGCCCATGCACTGGGACTTGGTCAAAGAGGTGCGGAAAACAGTGATGCAGCATGGTCTCCAATCCCCTTACTCGCAGAGCTTGATAAGCATAATCATGAAGGGACATTTACTGACTCCTTTCGATATCAAGCAACTAACAGAGCTCATATTTACCCCGACACAACGAGTCTTATTCTTAACGTATTGGAAGGAGTTATGCGACGTGGCGGCACTACAAAACCTGGACCGAAATAATGGGGATCCCCTACAAGGGGCTGGAATCCCTCATCTTTTAGGCGAGCCGCCCATAGGTTCACCACAATTACAGGCGCGGCTCCGACCTGAAATCTTGAGACAATCAACGGATTTGGCTTATCAGGCTATAATAAAGGTACCTGAGATCGGCAAGGCARCCAAATCATTCACTACTATTAAGCAGGGAGCTACGGAGAGCTATATGACATTTATTGACTGCCTCCAAGAGGCCATTAACAAGCAGGTCGACAACACAGATGCCAAGGAGGCGCTGGTATCCAAACTGGCCATAGAAAATGCGAACATTGACTGTCAACGTATTTTACGGACTTTAAGAAATCCTAGCCTGATTGACATGATAGGGGCGTGCAACGAAGTAGGCTCGATAACATATCACACAGAGTCTCTCGCTAAGGCCCTCGCTGGGCCGGTGCAGGTAAAAGGCCAGACATGCTTCTGGTGTGGGAAGCCAGGGCACCTCAAGCGCAACTGCCTCCAGAGGGCTGGGGGAGACCATAAGCTGCCCCCTGGTATCTGTCCCCGGTGTGGCAAAGGGACACATTATGCGCACCAGTGCCAGTCGAAATATGGCAAGGATGGGCAGCCGCTGCTGCCACGGTCGGGAAATGGGAGGAGCAGCGCGAAGCGGGGGCGCGCTCGGACACAAATACCCCAGAATCGAGATGCTCTGAGCTTCCGCCCTCAGTCGCTACAGGCCTGGACAGCCTCCGAGCAAGGACAGCGGGAAGCGCCGGCGTGGATGTTACCACAGCCGCCAGCACCACAATAGTGGACCAAAAAGTACATAAGGTCCCCCTTGCGGTGCGGGGACCGCTGGGGGATGGCCTGAGTGCTCTGTTGGTTGGACGTTCCAGTGCCACCTCCCAGGGACTCTTTGTTTTACCGGGAGTGGTAGATGCTGACTTTACAGGGCAGATTCAAGCCATGMTTTGGACACCATCACCGCCTGTTTTCATACCAATGGGGAGTCGTATAGCCCAGCTGATTCCATTCAGAAGCTTGGTTCCGCATGTGGAGAGTAATGAGAGAGGAAAYGGGGGCTTCGGCTCCACTGGAGCGCCAGAGGTGTACTGGGCACAACAGGTACAGACGATGCGACCGATGCTGACATGTACATTGAGTAACGAGGGTAGCAAGCCTGAGCAGGTTACCCTCAAGGGAATGATTGATACTGGGGCAGATGTCACTGTTATCTCCCTAGCGCGATGGCCTCGTGGGTGGGCAACAACGCAGGCGAGCAGTAGCCTCGCCGGAATTGGCGGGGTGTCCATCCCTCGACAGAGCACCCAGATTATACAGGTGATTGGGCCGGAGGGGCAAGTTGCGAACACCCGTCCCTATATAGTCAACGTACCACTAACTTTGTGGGGGAGGGATGTGCTTGGAACTTGGGGGGTTATGGTGCAAACTGCGTCCTTGAAGCGGCCTTTTCAGAAGGGGTCACTGTGAAGCGGCCTGTTCCCTGTTTGACCTGGCTTACAAATAAGCCGGTCTGGGTGGATCAGTGGCCCCTGACAGTAGAAAAGGCYGAGGCATTACAATTGCTAGTGCAGGAGCAACTTCGTCAGGGACACCTGCAGCCAACCACCAGCCYRTGGAATACACCTGTCTTTGTGATCAAGAAAAAGAGCGGACAGTGGCGACTGCTACACGACCTGCGACAGGTGAAYRCAGCTATAGAGGACATGGGTGCTCTGCAGCCCGGCATGCCCTCTCCGACTATGCTGCCCCGGAACTGGAACATTGTTATAGTGGACCTGAAGGATTGCTTCTTTTCCATTCCCCTGGCGCCAGAAGACGCGCCACGATTTGCTTTCTCGGTACCATCCAGAAACCATCAATCGCCAATGCAAAGATATCATTGGACTGTATTGCCGCAGGGAATGAAAAATAGTCCTACTATATGCCAAATGTATGTGGCAGAGGCCCTGTCTGAGGTTCGACGAAARCATCCACACATTTTTTGTTATCACTACATGGATGATATTCTAATGGCAGGGGCTGCCCCTGAGTTGTTAGAGCCCGTGATGCAAGAGGCTATAATTAGCTTAGAAAAGCACGGCTTACAGATTGCCCCGGAAAAGGTGCAATCGGTAGCCCCCTGGAAGTATTTGGGATGGAAAATTTTGGATCACACTGTTGAACCTCAGACGGTGGCACTGTCCACTGATATAAAAACRCTGAATGACCTACAGAAGCTGTTAGGTACGATAATTGGGTGAGAACACTATTGGGAATAGACAACACAACATTAGCCCCACGTTGGGCGCCATTTGTGGCGGATGAATGGCACGGACTCAGGGGGGTTTGCGTCCTGAGACATTTATTATTTATTTCTGAGCATATTTTAAAAGTTAGCTGCTTCAGTGGTTTCACAGACACACTTTGCTAAGCCAATCGTCATGCAGATTATGTCACAGGTAGCCAATCATTGCACCGATCACGCACGCAGCGGTCACGCCTCGCACTCTGCTACTTGTTTGGAAAGGCTGTCTTGCCCTTAACCTTGGTTCCCACTGGCTTCTGCTAGTTTATCTGTACTTTCTCAGGATGTATCATTCCCACCTGCACCGGTGTCCTTGGGTATGTTTGTCTGAGGCTCCTGTTGCTTGCCACTTGCAACTTTCCACCAGTTTAACCCTGTCATGGCCCTCCACACTGCAGAACAATCTTTCTTACAGTTTTAAAATACCTTGTTCACTGGTGAACTTATATTGGCACCTCAAAGATAGAAACACAGGCTGTAGAAGATTTCTGAGACCTAGAATATCTGTTTGCATGTAGTTACATTTCTGCCTTGAAACAAGAGGGTTAATGATAAAGCTTTGTTGATGTTAAGTAACAAATCAGACATGACTGAAATTTTTAGCAAGTTATACATTTAACAATATGTACATTTAATGACAGAAATGTTACAACTTTGCTGCTGTCAGATATCTTTATCACAGTTTCTAGCGACGTTGCACCAAGGTTTATTTTTAAAAGTTGCCATTTAATTTCATGCTGACAACATAATGACATTTGCAGAGCATCTCTCAAGGCTGCTGAGCCAGCAGAGGCAATGCTGGATATGATATGCACACTGAAGCTTGAGGGTTCAGAAAAAACACATGACAGCTTCGTGACCTGCAAAATAATCAGTGGGAACACAGCACACAAACTGCAAGCTAGCAGCATGTTTCTTTGTGGCTATTTTCCCCAAACAGGCATGAAAAAATAACACAGAAGGTAATGTATTAAAGTGTTTATTATTTGACACTTATATTTACTTTTAAGAATATAATATTTACACTCGGTTTTACAGCCTCATTTGTTTTCCTTTCCTCTTCTCCTCCACATGATTTCGTATAGCAGACTTGAATAATGTGAAAGAAAATAATTTTCCTCTTTGATAAGACCATCTTTCTAGTGAAGATACTTCTTATAATGCTTTCATTTCAGAGAGATTATTCACCTGGGACAAATGTTCTAGAGTAGTAGTGTCATTCTTGAAAAAAAGCAAGCAGAAAATCATACAGGGTGAAGTGGGACACAAGTGATTCACAGTCCATGTCCTGGCCTTCATGACGGTGTGAATTTCCTCCTTAACAATGCTACAGAGAACTTATTTGTCCCTGCTGGAAGTTTTTGGGCACATGCAGCACACGCAGGCTCTGGCACTCTGTGGGGGAGTTATAGCACTGTCTAACTTGCATTTTGTTGGGATTATCAATCAGAATATGTCTGACAGAAATAAGAAGTCTTTTTAACTGTCACCCTGTTCTCATATCAAGGCACTAAAGCTTGAATAATGGCTGCCATCTCTTTTTTTTTCCTTTTCTCCTTATCAATATTTCCCCATGCCATCTAGCTCCCCATACCTGAAGCTTTCTTCTCCAGGACTCAGTCAGCAGATCTCTGTGTTCCCTATCTGATAGCTTTGCATTCTCCATTGATGAAGTTATTCAATGTTTGCCTCTTCTTTGGTCTCTCTTGATTTTTAAGAGCTTGTGATTGGAGGACCAGCTGCTCCTAACAACAATTCAGTTGTATCTATACACAGAACCTAAACAACACATATTCCTTCCTAACGGGGTACTCTAACAATGGTTTGCCAGTCTATTGCTCTTCATAAGAAGTATTTTATTGAAAGTATTTTATTGGAAGAAGAGCTGGAGAGAGGGAAAAAGTAATTATCTATTGAACAACTATGGAGTCTGCCAGTAGGAAATGAAGGCAACAAACAAGTATTGAAAGTATTGCTAGGGAGGAAGAAAGAGGCCACAAACAGTTTGAATAAGCTTCTGTGTTGTTTTTGTGGTGTTCACTAGACCATATCAACAAATGCTATTCAATGACTAAGTGTGAATCCATTTCCTGGGCAAACTATTGCCACTAGAATGGGCAGAGACAGAGATTGCCTGACAGCAGCGAGCTCTCTCCTAACAGATGCAGGACAAAGAGAACCGAGTTCTCTTTTGCAAGTAAATAAAAAAAACTAAATTTGTTGAATAGGAGTTGGTAAGATAATTGTAGAACTGTCCACATTCACAGAAACAAAAAACCCAGCAGAACAGAATGGTACACATGGGGCTTTGCTGACAACTCTGGTCACGTCCTTACTTCACGCAGCACCCCGCAGTTTGTCACATAGCACAATCGTGCTAGCTCTGCCTGCACGCGTACTGAAAGACGCCCTCCCCTTTTATTCCTCAGTTTTTCTGATGCTCTCTGCCACCTCCATATATTTATTCAGCATTTTCATATGAGTCTTCAGCAAGGAGTGGATATCTATCATGCACTCCAAGCACAAAGACTACTGACACCTCTGTTTTCAAAGCAGAAGTTTACACAGTTTAATCATTGGACCTAGTTTCCTTTTTAAAATAAAGGAGGACAGTGCCGGACCATTTTCCTTACAGTTAAGTCACTTTTACCTCAGTTAACCTCATAAACTGTTACTTGGTTATTTGACTTAATGAATCCCCAAAATGTACTATTTTATTTGAGCGTGGAGCTCTATGGACTATCATAATTATTATGGTCTCAGTATAACTGTGCATCCAATTAGTCACTGAAAATCTATCTACATAAATATTTGAAGAGGTAGTTCCAGTGTCCTTGGAGGAAAGATGCTAGCCAGTTTCTCTCAGTCTGAAGCTACCCCAAAGTGGCTAATTGCCATCATGTCTTGTCTTGGTCAAAAGCCAGCAGTGAGCTCTCTGTCCTGTTTGTTTGTCCCATTCATATGGCTGCACAGATTTTTGTGATTTGCAAGATTCAGGATTTCACCCTGAATACTGAACTCTGATATGCTTCACATTGAAAGACGCAAACCAAAGAGGGAGGAGGAGAGGTAGTTTTCTTTTCTCAGTGAAGCAAGGAATCAGTTAAACAAAAGAGATGATCACTGGTCTAACAAGGAGGTATTGATATTTCCAAAGTGAAATAACAGGGTTTTTTAATTAAGAAGTATGATAACTCCATCTCCTCCATGAGAAGAGTAAATAAATTTCAAGGAGAATGATCAAATCCATCTATAAAAGCTCCACGAAGGAGAGGCGTTCTATAATAGATGCCAAAATGGCATAAACTATATAGAAAGATGCAATCCCTGGCATTTCTAAGTAAACTGCCTAAAATGGAGAGGGACACTTCCAGTTAATTTAATTCTCAATGAAAGTACTTAAGCAACACCACCTTTTATAAACACTTTTAACTCTTGTCTGTTATGGATGTTGTGAATAAATTATGCCATTTGCATTTTACCTTAGCCTAGCTTGAGTTAAGAAAGATTTCAATGTAACTGGAGAGCAAAATGACACTCCTCATCCAAGACATCTATAAACCAGGCCTGGGATGCCTTAGAGTATTCTGGTTCCTCAGCACATTCTCCAGAGTGTTCAAGAGTCACATAACCAATTCCTCTGGAAGCTGTGCAGGGCAGGAGGAGAGATCATTTTACAAGGGTCAGAAGAAGAGGATGCGGTGTCTTTCAGCTGCTGGTGGTAACCAAGAAGGCTCTCTGGCATGCAGCAAGTTGCTGGGGAGCATGCGGGAAACATAGCATTCCCCAGGGAGTATGTCCAGCAGATCTCTTCATTGTTTTCTGTTCCTCATCATGCCAATAATAGCAGTGCAAGTGTAAAGGAGACCATGACCACAAAATAGGTCTGTAAACTAAGCTACTGTTTATACCTGCAGTCTATATATTGATGCATCTAATAGGATTGGAGCCTTGTGGTCTTATTAGCAGATAGCAGCTCGAAAAAGAGCTTTTCTGTCTTCAAATCATAGCCACTGAGTGACTGGAAACAAAAGTTGGAAAAACAGAATAGATGCATCCTGCAATGCTTGGCTGTTTAAATGACTTCACAGAGCTGAGATAAAAACTGCAAGATTCTGACACTTCTCTTTTTGACCTTTATGAAACAGGCACACTGTAGTGAAAGACAGCCTCATATCGTCTCAGACCAACAATCAGATTAGCTTTATTTGCTCGAGAGAGTATATTTACATGCCATTATAAAACACTTGACAACAGCTGAACTAACATATGCAACAAAGTTTGGCAGCTGAAGGGCAAATAATTCATTAGCAAAGACGAATGGAAAGTTTTTACTTTCTTTCTTGCCAAATAGTGCCAGCTGGTGATGACAAAACTGTTTATGAAATTGGAGATTTTTCTTTACTAATTCAATTTTTCCTGTGCAATTTTTTAAATGAGAGAGTTTGGGGGTTTTGTGTCAAAACAAACTTTTGCTACAAAAAGGAGAAAATTAAGGCCCAAATGATTTTCAATGTCAGCTAACAAAAAGCTGATTTTTTTTGGCTCTATCATGATGCAAGAAAAAATTATGGTATATATAAACCAAAATTCTTTTAAGTCTATGAAGTATACAGCTGGTAAAAATACTTTTCTTGGTGTTCTGTGATTTTCTGCGTTGTCAAGAGTAAAAAGCATTCTTAATCTAACAAAAGCTAGAAGGTGCAACGTTATAAAGCTTTTTTAAATCTAGCCTTCAGATACTGACTAGGGCCATTTTGGTTCTGCCAAAGTGCAACTGGTCATGCATTTTGTGCAGAGAAATAAGGGATAGCTTTACTAGCATCTAGTAGTGTGAAACAGTCCTAAGCCTCTCTCAGGCTCTAGCTAAGGCTCTGAAAGGCTCCATCGCTTGGAATGCTTAAGATTTAAGGCTTCTCTTGATGCATGTTATGGATTTAATCTATCACACATTGACCTTGAAGCTGAAGCTGATTTTTTCTGTATGAATATTGTGAAGGAATTTGGAGAGAGGTTGACCCAAATCATAGCTGAAGTCGTTTCAGGCTTTGTTCAGATTTACATGCTAGTGCATCCTGCGCCATGTCATTGGGTTTTAGCTCCTTGATTGTCCGGACCGGGCAGCTGTTGGCACATGCTTTTTGCTGTCTGAGAAACATGACTCTTTCTTTTCCATGGGTTAGTAACCTCAGTGCTGAATCTAGACTAGGTATTTTGAAGTGCTCCCACTCTCCATAGGTCTGACACTCTCACCCTAGATGCACACATTGGAGCTAGTGAGGCATGTGCTAGACCCGATGACTTTGAATTATTTTAAGTAACCTATATTTTCCGAGAGAGAGAAAGAAGTAAGGGGACAAAGCCTTTTGGTAAAGATGGGAATGATAAATCCATTTAATGACAGATCTGAGCCTTCTAATTTTGTTTCATTCAATATAGACGTTAAACAATTCTTTCCAACATTATCCCCAAACTTTTGTGTTCAATGCACGTTTTCAGACTAAAACTTCAGCTCTATATCTGAATGAGGACAACCAAACCATTTCAAATCTCTGCTTACTGGATTCAGAGGCAAATATTTAATCTCAGGTTATTCTCAATCAAAGAGACCTTGGGTTTAACCCTAAGCCCTCAATACACAAGACACTACTGTAATCTTAAGGTGAATAACTAGGTTGCTATTTCATTACTAGAGAGAGGTCAACAGTACTTCAGGATAGTCTCTGTATATTAATTCCTAGAAGAGAGGCACTAATCTCAGCATCTCTGATGGTGTAGGATTAAAAAAAAAAAGGACAAATATTCTTTAGGTTCTGTTGAACAGAAATTACTAAGGATTCTTTCTTCTCCTTTCTTGCTCCCTTCTTTCTCATAAACTGAAAAGAAATCCAGCTGAAACATTCACTTTCAATAAAAGGATATATTGTTTTAGCCCAGATTTTTCCTCTGCTAAAAATTAGTAATTTCCAATAATAGCTACAGTCTAATCAATAATGAGCAAATATCTTAAATAATCCCCAGAAGGACTATATTTGCCCTTTATCCCCAGCACTGATTACACCTATTGCATACCTTACAAAACATCCTTCTCACTTCACCATCTTCTAGTGGAAATGTAAACAGCTCTGCTGAATTACAGCATTTTTAATGGAATTTAACTTGCAACTTTGATTCCAACCTCTTTTTTTTTTGTCTGTGTTGTTCTCTCCAGGGATGAGAACTAAGAAGAAATCTCTAATTCTAAAAGCAGAAGGAGATTTGCCTACTGATTGAACTATGAAAAGAATAAACTGCTTTCTACACCAGGGAAAGTTTTCCTTATTTTCATACCTGCAGAATTCAGCCCAGCTTTGTTAAAATTGCTGCCATGTTTTTATCTTCTCCTCAGGAGTGTGAAGTGAGAAAACTGGGCCTTACTGACCTAGGCAAAGATCTTGGCACAGGAAACCAAGGCATTAAGTAGGGAGCAGGTGGATATATCCACTAATACTCTGGGATGGATAAATAAAAGTGGCTCACTTGTATAAGCTGACTGAGTCACATCAATGTGAAATGATTTTATGTGAAAGAAATGCAAGACAGTCAGACTATCTTCCTGGCTACACGAACAACCAAGATAGTGGCAACCCTGAGCCTGCTTCTACTCCTCTTCTAAGATAGATAGGTAATTTCAGCTGTGTATTCCTTTTGGACAACATCATTAACATTGCAACCCAAATAAGTTGGGCAATTGGCACTGTTAATCCTACTATGAATTACAATGTGGTCGTGAGAAACATTTTCTCTGGTGACAAAGCAGCTTTGAAAAGATTTTGTTCCCAGTCACTCATTCCCATGTTCCTGCAACAGGACCTATGCACTGAATTGCATCATGACAGCCTGAGTGAAATGATCCAGGCTTTTGTTGGTGGGACTCTCATTTTCCAGTTGTTTTCTACTGTGGATGAATTTAGTGACCTAGTTTACTGTGTGGCCTCTCAAGTACTCATCAGCACAACCACAGGGATGGCCCATGGTGCGGCAGAGAAGGAGGGACAGGGGACAGGGACAGGGACTTCTGAAACAGTTTGCTACTGAACAGAGTATTGCCTCATAATGCAGCATGCAATCACAGCACCTCAGCTGAGCCTTGGTCTGTCCCAGCACATCATCACTGATGACTCCAACAGAAATCGTGACAGAGTCAAAGCATGTATCCTCCTGGTATCATGCCCCCCCCAAGACTAACATTTTTTTTTACTGACTGGGGCTCCTTATTTTGCCATGGCCAAAGTGTGCTGCAATAAAAGCTACCCTGCCACAAATATAGCACTCCCATTAAATTTATGTAACTTACAGGGTTTTTTTTCTCCCTTGGAGCTGAAAATGTATTTAAAATGTTCTTGAAGTAGCCCATTTCCAACAGACTATATATGTCCATTACTTCAAGCAGGTTTCTCAGACTAATTCTTTTTGGCTCATGCAGCTTTTTGGGGGTAAATTTCAGATGACGCCTATATAACCATGGAGGATGTATGTACACGTTCAAGGACCTGAAGTGGCCTGAACAGGCAGACAATACACCGGGCTTCCGTCTCTTGTATTTCATGAGGGCATCACTGGTGCAGGCTTCTCTCTCTTCTACATCCTGCCCATTAGGAGGAAGTGCTGCAGGTTGCATGCCTGTGTGCATGTTTCCGTGGTAAGACAAAAATGTCACCATACAGCTACCTAAGACACTCTTAATAGCACTTCCGAGGAGCTGCAATGTCTAGAAGTGCAAAAAAATCACAACACTGTCAGAAATTCCCTTCTCTCCTCTGTGAGAAGACCATTTATATCAACCTCTGCAGTGGGAAGTGTGTAAAGGGAAGGCAGATGGTTTTTATGTGGACTGTGAGCACAGAATCCGGACTAGCAATTGCCTGCATCCTCCAAGACTTACCAGCAAGCAGTTCCAGAGCAGGCTAAAGGTTTGGACTCCTCTTGAATATCAGGTGTATTTGTTTCACTTTGAAAAATATCAGTTCAGGGCAGAACCAAGCCATATTGCTAGAATCACAAGACAGCTAGAACTTACATCCCATTTATTGCTATAACTGCAAATACCCTTAATATGAAGTGTACCAGTTTTATTTCAAGACGTTATGACCACACTTACTGCATTTCAGAAGTGCTAATATACTAAATCCCTTGCCATGCAAGGAAAAAGTACCTTTACTTAGTTAAACTCCCCTCATAAAAATTTTGAATAGACTTGAATGGTGTATTAGATGCATTGGTACATGTTTAGGTAGCAAAGCTTGTTAAAATACAAAAGTTTTTGCTTGAAAGGAAGCTCTGATGAAATATGCTTTCATCTTCAAATCAAAAGTAAAAAAGAAAAAAAAAAGGTTTCCCAAGAACAGAATCATTAAAACAAGTGGGTTTGGACAACTTAAGGTACCTATTAGAACAACAGCACTAAAAATACAAATTTCCTGGTGTTTTTATAATTAATTTTTGTAACAATTTTCTAAAAATAACCTTCTGTTCTCGCATAGCATTTAGATTTTCTTGAACTGACATTTTCTAGTAAAATACTGTTCTTTCAGAGTTTTCAGTTGGCTCTCTGAAATAGCTCCGTCAGACCCTGTATGTGCCAACTCAAATTGCAAAGCATGCAGTGCTGAACTATTGTTCAGGTCTCTTTTCTGTGAAGCAGCTGCTGAATTTTTCTCCTTATTAATACTATAAACTGCAAGGGAATTGAAGGAGCTGGTAGTGTAAGAAAAGTGGATTCACAGTGGAAAGACACAATTACAGTCTTGCTACAGGCAATTCATGCTACTTAGCTTTAGGTGGAAACCATACCTGGCCGGTCTTCCCTGGCTCTGCCAGGAATCAGTGACTTCCACAGAAAGACTCACAGCCAGGCCCTAATGTAACCACCCAGAATCACCTACTCTCCACTCTCTACTGTGGGAGTCTAGAGAGACTGGGCAGATTACATTATCTAGCTTGTTAGGTACCTAAACCTGGATAGTGTGAATGTTAGCAAGTGTAAAAAGATAGCTAAGGTGCAATTACTCTTTCCAAAAGACCCCGGAGCTCCATACTACAATCTTAGTAGCATCTTTTGAAAGTCTGGGGTTTGTGACTGTCAAATTGTACATGATTTTTTTCAGGACTGACTGTAAGAGAGGTTAAACAGTTTTTGGTGTATTCTTTTATGGTGTAAACAAGCTATGTGATCTTTCCCCTTCTTCCCTTGGATAGTATCAGAATAATATTTTTACTATTCTGAAAGGTCCCTCCACTTCTTCCCTCACTGCCCTGCTGGATAACACTTGCTAATAAGAGACTTTTCTCCCTTGCCTCATATTACAAGCCTCCAAACCACTCCTTACCACTAAGTGGAGATTCATCCTTGAGCTCTTTGGGACCTCAGCTTGTGTTAGGGTGCCTGGCACAGTGAAAGCATACCGGTATAAGCACATAGGAAGGAGATGCCAGAATGGTTTGGAGGTAAATTGCAGAGCTTTCAGGACACTAGTCAAACTGAAATAAGTGAGTCAGACAAAAACCGCTTATGGGTCCCTTGTGATCTGGTTTGATTTCCTGACGGTTTCTGGATTCTATTCGAACACCAGAAATTCAGGGTAAGTTGAATGAGGGGCATTTTTATACTGCTTGTACAATTGTCTTACAAGTCATGGCCTTGTATTTTTCCTTCCAAGAGTGGAATTAAAAGTTGGGTGAAATTTGCTCTTATGCTCATTTTGGTAAGGCTTCTGTTGAGTGTTAACTCATCCTGAGGGACATCGATGCTAACAACAGTTGCAAGCAGAGGATCGGCTTGCTTCTCAGGTCCTGGCTACTAGGCCCGTAGAGTGCTCTTGATGTAAGAGAGTCAAACACTGCACCAGAGATGTTCTGGGAATGCTCTTTGCTGTTCATTAGGCTCAGCCCTTTGACTGCGCCCACTCGGCAGTGAGATGGCTTTTTGTTCAGTGGACAGTCCAACTGTGTCATTTGGTCCAGCAGCAAAGCCAGCTTGGAAGTTCCTGCCTTCCCTGCATCCCTTTGGTCCAGCTACTTGTTTCTACCTCTGCACCACTGTTTCTCTCTTTCACGGCTGTACGACAGTGTTTTTGCTGCTGGGAAGATTACACTGAGTTATGCTCTCATCATGACTGCAAAGCCTTGTGCCAGCCACAGGATTTGGTCCGACAATATGCAAACATATTACTTTCCATGAATATTCTTCCTTCAGCCAGCTGTTAAAGAGGGTCAGATTTCTGAACTCTTTAGGTTAGACCTTACTGTACACCAGGAAACATATACAACAAAAACTAGATTTTACACAATGTATGAACAAGAAAAGCAAGTTTATCACTAACTCAAGTCAGAAGTTATTTCTGTTGGCATACATATTTGGAGATGAAAGAAAGTCTGGATGAGGGCACCCCAAAGCCTGCTTGCTGGAATCAGGGAAAGGCAATTCTTATTACTCATCAACTTGCAATGCTTACTAGATGTTGTACCATTTGAGAATTTAATAATTATAAGGTGATAGGCAGAGATTTTCAAAGCTGTATTTGAGATTCAAATGTTCAGTTACCACTGAGATGAAAGATGGAAGTAGCAACTGTCTGTATACTTATTGAAGCATAAGGAGTAAGAGAGTCTGTGAACGAGGAGAGCACAGTGACAGGCAATGGAATAGGATTGACAATACAATGATGAATATAGTAATACTAATATAATTTACTTCAGGTAATTTGCTGGAAGGTGTCATCATTTCTTCCAATAAACACTGTAGAAACACGGATCCTTTATAGAAAGGCTGTACACCCATTCCTAATTTGATTCACTGTTGGCATAATCATCAAAAGCAGAATTTTCTTAGCAAATGTTTTAGGTTTGGATTTCAGCTATATGGCAGGTTATTATGCTTAAACATTTAAAATATAGTTCTTCAGGTGGTAAAGCCTGAAGTAGAGCTGGATGGGAACAGATTTAGCAGCTACTGAACTGTGTTTCAGTATAACAAGTATTTTCTTAAAGTGATAGCTATTATCATCAATCTTAGGCATTAAAAGTATTTTATATACATTTTCCAATATATATACAGGTTGTAATGTAGGTTAAGCTGGCTATGTGGATCCTTTTTTTTTTTTTTTTTTTTTTGGGGGGGGGGAGGAAACCAGAACAGGTCTAAATCTTTCACCACTGATTATTTATTTGCTTTGGTGGGTTCTCATCTGGAACCTGAGCTATACCCCTCCCTGTTCAGTGTCCCATGTAGCTATTTTTCAGCCTTGAGTTTTCTCCGTAAAAATAATCCAATGCTTTTTGCATTAAATGCGGGTCTTCGCTGCTAAAACGCACCTTTGCCACTGGATGGGGCTCTCAACACACAATTGGCGATCCTAAAAAAAAAGGGCCATGTTCATGTCACAGTCTCTGCACTTACAAAATGCGAGGTACAACGCCAGGCATCGTGCACCTGAAATAATTGAGAAGGGAAGAAGTGGAATCCAATTCTGAATGCACGTTAAAATAGTGCAGGAGAGTAGTTGCTCACATTTACCCCTTCAAAATATGGTTTATTTATTACCATTTGTGTTAACTACACAGAAATGAATGAGATGGTAGCACTGAAAGTATGTATTGCATGCGTACGTGACTCAAAGCAATACTGCATACCAACTAACATTATGGAGGTTAACATGAGGTCTCAACAGGCAGTAAAACAATAAAGAAATCAGAAATAAGGGATGTTCTAATTCTGTTCCTTCACATTTCTTACAGGGTGTTTCATTTTAGGTATTTGTATAGTTCCTACAACCATAGTACCTGAAACCCATACAGCTTTTATTTTCTCTTTAGAAGTAGTGAGATACGTTTATTCCCATTTTACTATTAATGAATCAACACAGAAAGGGAGTGTTTTGGTAAAGGTCACAGAGGACATTCATAATAGAAAGCAAACAATGCGAGCCTGCCAGGCACCGGCCTTATGTTCTCACCAGCACAACACCCTCCTATGTTCTTTTAGGTATTCAGATACAAAGAATTTTTTCATCTTCTGCATTAGGAGAAGTCTTTTTTGCCACTTCTAAATATTGCAGAAGACTCACTTGCATTGCTTATTTAAAAAAAACCCACAATTTAATTTCAGTTTGGGCATGTAATGATGTACATAGAATTGCACAAAGCTGCAAATTTTGCAGATACACTACTCAGTATATGGTGCAGATTGAAGCTTGTGAGTCAGAATAAACACATGAGGGAGCTGCATAGCTTGTGATGACTTCTAACTTTAATAAGGAAGAAATAGGAAGGCAGCAAAAACAATTCTGCTCCAATGTACATTTTACCTGTGGCACTTCTATTTCTTCTGCTTTTGCTATGAAGTAATATGGAAGAACTTATATTAGCTTTTTTCAGCTGAGGGCTAGGGCATTTTGGTGTCTACCCCCTGCCCCCCATCAATATGTTTTTTGTGTATGATCGTTCTTCAGCTTCAGTCGCCACTGATTTTTCCTCATGTTAGCCTTGCACGTTTTCTGATATGGCAGACTTAACACTACTAGATAGGATGCAACACACGTGCACTTTCACAGTGCTAAAACCGCACTCCTGGTTGTGGTGGCATCTTTGAATCTTTTTCCTTTCTCAAGCCCGAGCCTTGAACTGCTGCCATTTTGGAGAAAAGCAAAGCAAAAGAAATCTCATTTCATAAAACCTAGAAATTAAAATTCACTCCTGAATAGTTTGAAACTGAAGTCAAATGGAACACAGGTGGGTGTAAGCTATTTCCCAGCTCTCTCCATGGAGCTGTTTTCACCTTGTGACTGCTCAGCAGACGTCTGTTTTCCCACTCTGCAGCCTTGCAATGCCCTATCCCCTCACCAGCAGTGCTGTTCTTCCTTCTGATCTGTCCTACCATAAAGAAACTTCCTGTGACAGACCTATATAAAACATTATAGGAAGTTAGTATACTTTGAGACTTGCAGAGAAAACCCCCACAAATTATATATTCAGAGCAATTATGAGCCTGAGGATAATCTGTCAGGACAGAGTTATTTCCAGAGAGAAAATTCAAGAATCAAAGGTAATGAGTGCTGTTGCAGAATCGAGAGACCCACTGGCAAAATGGAGACCACAGCAGACTATTTCCTTTAGAAGGAAAGACAAGAAATTAGAAGAAGTCTCAGCTTCCAAAACTCTTCTAGGTTTACTTATACCTTTCAGTTATCAAGCTTCAACAATCAGAACACATTTTCTTTGGAAAAATACTGTCATTTACAGTACAGCACAGAAGAGCTGCTGGCACACTGGGTTGTTCAGGGATGAACACGAAGGCTGTGGGTTCTCAGGCATGTAAAATGCTAGGTAGTTGAACTGTGGTTAACCAAAAATGCCGACAAGCAGCATCTCTTAACCAAGTGGTCGCTACAGAAAATCAGCCACGGTCAACCTCAGTTAGGCATTTCCCCCTTCCTGTTGCGCTATATTGTGGAAGTGACCTCTGTGGTCATAGATCCATTGCTTTAGGCAATGGATAATATAATCGCTTTCATAAACTTTCTTAACTCCATCTTGAAGAAAGTTAGATTTCCTCATCTGCATAAATCCTTGTTGGAAGGCTCATGCAGACACTCACTGGTGCTATGGCTTGAAACTTAATTCTGGTATTCAAACTGAGCTTGTTAATGGCCATTGTATATGCATTGTCTTGTACCAGCCTTGCCTCAGCATGGACTTAGTAATATTCAGTAACTGCTACTAAGTAGCAAGCAGTTAATAACTTGCCATCAGCCTAATAGTTTCCCCTCAGCATAATTTACTGCTTTCTTGCCTAGCACAAATCCATTACCCACATAATTTCTCTGTTAACTTCCAGTATTTCTGAGTAGATTAGGAATTTCCCACATAGCACTGTATCAACTATATTTGTCCATCTGAAACCTGCACTTTTGGGTCACAGGCAATATGAAATCAGTTTTGAGGGATCTATTTCTGGTCAACCCATATTCTAGTTATTCCATTTCTAAGGAGTTCCTTCTTTAGCTCTTTTTCAGAAGTGTTGCACAGTATTGAGACTAGAATAACAGTCTGGCATTTTGGCTGGATTACATATTTCCCCTTTCTTATATGAAGCTACTATGTTTGCTATTTTCCAGCAGTACAGTATCACTCTGACTCAACAGATTTGTTGAAAGCCCTCCCACTAGCTTTGTGTGCCAAGTCCTTCAGATTTCTGTGACAGAGGTTATCTGATATATCATTACTAAATGCAGAACATTAAGCTCTCTGGATTTTGCTTCTTCCTCTGGACGATCATTCACATTTCCATACCCTCCCTGTTGCTAGCCAGCCTGCTTTATCTAAACATCATCCTCTTACTGAAAATCGAGCTTACATTTTTGCTTTTTTATAGCAAATAGTCACTGGGCTCAGATTAGAGACTATCCTCACGTCATGCAAGGTTCCCCCCCTTCTTTTTCTCAAAAAGTTACAAGGTTCCAGGTCTATTACTGTTTCTTTTCTTTTTAATGGTGACAGGTGAAAAGTTCCTTGTAAGAGGGTGTAGTGGATTACTGAAGGATTTTAGTGGTGTTGCCTAGTTATAAAACAAAACCAAAAACCAAAAACCAACCAACAGAAAAACAAAATCCTCATATAATTTTCACAGGAAAATATATTGGTCAAATGGCTTATTCAGTCACATCTAAACTCTGTCATGACCCATGCCCATGGATCGTGTGTGCTGCTAGGCAGAGCAGCATTTGACATCTGAAGGATGTATTTTTAGTGGCAGAGTGTTTGGAATAGTTCAATTATGAACAGTACTTTCTGAGGATACAGCCTCTCAGTGTAATGATTTCATCTGTTTCCTTGGGGGAATTATGTGATGAATCCACACAGAGTGTTTGATTGCATTTACCACCTGCAGGTGTTTTAAAGTTTTTTCTTGTTGTTAGGAACTTTAGAGCTATGCTTACCAAGTGGGTCTGATTATGAGTTTTAGAAAGGGTAGTAAATTATTTCTCATCTTGGGGTATTACTATAAAAAAGTCTATTGATATATATCACTTGTGTATGCAGTTTACTATAGAGCCGGACCAACAGTGAAATATATTTCTACTGTGGGTGCTTTATTATAGGAGAAAGCTGAATTTTTAAATGAGCCCAAATCTACTTTTTAAATAGCCTGTAGAACCAACTATGGTTGTGGTAATAAATCTCTCTGCAGAAAATTTTGTGCTTTCTGCAGATTCCATAGCACACATGTTTTGAAAGAGGTTTACTTGCACTTGTTCATCATGTCTGCTCACATTTAAGTGAAGAGAGGTCTTTCCTTGGTATTACAGGATGCCGTTCTATCTGTTATAGCTTGCTCAAACCATATACTATGCAGTTGAGAAGTGGAGCACCTTTCCAATATTTTACACTTTTATGTTAGTCTATGCTCTTTGAGCATAAGCATTCCACCATTTTTAGACCTGTGATTATTTTTTTTTTGTGTGTACTTGCTTAAAGAGCAAATAATACAAGAGTAGAGCAAACTCTCATGGACTTGTTACAATAATAATCATCATTAGGATGTATTGTGTCCATACAAACTTAGACACGTGCTTTAAAACTAAGTCATTAATTCAATCCCTGTAGGTGCTGTAGTAGGAAACTTTTTTGCAGACTTCTGCACAGCCTGCAGATGCAGCT
The DNA here is from genome assembly GCF_003343035.1 of Apteryx rowi. Taxonomy (NCBI): domain Eukaryota; kingdom Metazoa; phylum Chordata; class Aves; order Apterygiformes; family Apterygidae; genus Apteryx; species Apteryx rowi. Next base: position 82,874 of record NW_020447321.1, read on the forward strand.
GAACAGATTTTCACAAGAAAAGCTGATTAGCTGTCAACACAGTAGCTTCCTTTTATTTTGACTTCTTCCACACAGTGACCCTATGATTTGGCAAATTGTAAGAGTGCAGCCACAGAAAACCACAGAAACCTCTAGGTATTCTGAACATTACAGAACCTTACTGGATCGTCAGTTTGGCAATGGAGCCCTCTAGGAAACTTCAAATACTGCAATCCTCCAAAGAGAGATCAACAGACAGGTCTCTTATAATGGTGGGATCTATGCTAGAGCACTTTTAAAAGCAATGTTTGTAAACTTGAGCATTATGAAATACAGCAGGAAAAGAATTATGATCAGCAGACTATACCCCCCTTAGATTGTTCTAAGTAAAGAAAGGCACTAAAATAGCCATGACTACGGTTTGCTCTGCTACTATGAAATGACTACTGTTCTTGATTTGCTAGGTTCTGCAAATATGAATTCTCAAATTATCAACTAAGCTTTATTTCCTTTTCCTGAAAAGAACAATTTTGACAAAATATTCCAACGCATCTGACTTTCAGAATGTACATTGGAATTTCACTGACGGACAAGATCGTATTAGATACTTTACAAAAATAACAGCTATAAAAAGGTTTCCTATAATGATGCCTTTGTAATGGCTTACCTCATATAGTATATTTTCATTTGGTATCACATTACATGATGAAGACGTTTAGGTATTTCAGTTTATTCTTTTTTCTCCTCTGGGATTCTGTCAAAGAGTGGAAGTGAGAAAAGTGGGCAGGGCCACAATATGCCTTAAATCAGGCTTATGTGACTCCCTGCTCTCCATAACAAGCACAGAGCTATAGGACACCTGGCTCTTGATACAGCCATCCCCTGACTTGCATGCATGTTCCAAGTAGGTGCGTTTTCTTTCTAAACTGCAACAAGCCAACCTGGATGCCATGTACCCCTTACGCAAACATAGGACAATGCTGCTCTCGCTGGCACCAGGGAGGTAAAACCCGCTCTGAAAACTGAGTGGGAATAGGACCAGGTTCCAGTACATCCCACCAGTGATTCTCCATGGACTTGGTTTAAATCACTTTTCTTCTCATGTCTGTGTTTTCAGAGCTGTGTGCACAAGGAAGCAGTGAGGAAAGGTCACCTAATACTTACGTTGCTTTGGAGTTTCTTTTGTTCAGACTAACATTAATGGGTCTGATACATCCTGATGAACTGATGCACAACCTTTTATAAAAAGAGGATTGCTTGTGGGGCTGTCCGCTTCTTCTCTTCTTGGATAACAGTAATAAAAAGAACAGGGAAACTTGTTCCAGCTCTCTCCCAGTTTCTAATTCTGGTTAATTGTACCAGTGTGCAAACTCGAGATGTTTTTGTTTTAATGAAAACAAAGATGAACAACTTCTGCATGGAGATATATCTGCAAGTAGCTTTAACTACTTCTATATTCATACTATATTCATTTTACATTTTCTTTACATCATGATACATCTCAGAGGGACCAGCCTTTCCAGTCATGGGGACTGGACCCCAGCTTTGGCTCCAACTCCCTTTTCTAGTAGTCTGTGAGGCTATGGTGGTAGCTCCAAGTCTTAAGAAGCAGGTTGTATGCATACAAAATAGAAGTGTCTCAAGTCCCATGCTTCACCACTATGCATGCAAAAATGGCAGGGTGTAGCTGTAAGGTAGAAGAAATACATAGGCTAATCAGGAGCCTGTTAGGGCAATGTATGAAGCCAGGCAGCTTTTGACTGTCTTCTACAAAGCAAAGTTTAAAGGCTGGTCTTGATAGAGTGACACAGCTCTTGAAAGGTACTGAGGATGACAAAATGTAGACATCTGCATTTGCAATTAACCACAAAAGGAGTCTAGAGTGATGACGGATGGAAAGAGCATCTTTTAGGGCATGATTTATCTCATCCTAATGAGGATAACTGTGTCATTCACTACAAAAGGAGCTAAGGATGAGCAGCTCCAATGCACACAAAACACTACAAATGTCTAAAGTTAATTAAGAGTAACCCTCCTTCATTTCTGATAACTTTTATGAATGCTGGGGGCTGCATACATGAGAGACTCCCAAACTGGCTTTCCTACGGATAGAAAGGCAGCAGCACAAGGACAACTGTTGTCAAATTGTGGGTTGAAAGTTTGGGTTTTGAGTATACACTTGCAATGAGTAGCCCCAGTCCAGCATTATGTAATCAAGCTTACTCTCTGTTTCTTAAAGTAAAGTAAAACTGGAACTATAATACACTAATTACACTTCTCCCTTCAAATTATTTTCAGTAGTACTCAGACCTTTAACCATGATCTTTAAGAACTGCAGGACCAGAAAATGCTTTCTACTTACTGAGCTGTGTCAGACTATATTTATTTTATTCTTATTTCTCCCAAAAGACTATAGTGGGTTATTATCTCCCTCTATAGCAGTATCTGATTTGTCCACTGGTAATTCCAGTTTCTACAGTCCAATAGCTATGACCACATAAGCTAAGTAGTTTCAGAATAAAGTTAACTATTAAAATTCAGCTGATGTTATGTCATAAAGATGTTATAAAGATAATGGGGCAGAATTCAATCTTGGTTCTTTATTTCCACACAATATATTCTGTATTTCTAAAATTCTTATTCTTGCCCTGACTTAGCCTGCTACATGGAACCAATCTACACATGAGCCATAAAGCATCACAGTGTGTCCATAAAAAGAGCAAAATTTCTTAAACATTTTTCTCCTTAGCAAGACAATCTCATCAATCTAAATAAATATCCTGTAAGTAATAGAGACTGAATTAGAAAGTTTAATAACACTACATTAAGGCAACATATTAAGTGAATTAGCTGAGTGCTGCGAAGCTCGTAACACCACACTGTATTCAAAACTCATCTTTCTTCATGAGGCTTCATTTATGCCTAAGTAACAAATTTTAGTCCGAGTTTTTTCCAAAGCAGGAATATTCCTAGATCCTTACTCCAAGCTTGTTTCGCTTGCTCACACAGAGGTGTGCACTCCTTTTAAATGAGTGCTAATAAATAGGTTTGCTTTAAATGCAAGATGAAGTCAATGTAAGAGATTCACATAGGATCCTAGAATTTAGCACTGAATTATGCACACACCCAGATAAGCAGAGTCAGCTCGTACATATCAAGGCCTTATTTATGGAAAGATCCAGTAATATAACAAAAACATTATTCATTAAAAGGCTAAATTTAAAATACCAACTACAAAAGGTTTTGCATTACACACAGTAAAGATATAAACAAGACAATAAAATATAAAAAGGGCAAAATGTAATGAGAAGTTGTGATACTTCTTTGTTGTCTTCTTGTGGTGGTACTGATCTGAGTTTGGTAAAAGGAACTCCAGCACTAGGTGACACCAGCATTCACAGAGAGTGTCCTTGTTGGAAAACACTTTCAAACCACTGCTACCTGTTAATATATTTCAGATGGAAGTCCCTCCCAAAATGCACATAGTGTTTTGTTTGGACTAGCCATCTCAGGACAGACTGACAGATGGGGAAAGCATCCCTACATCACAACACACCTTTTTTTACAAGCCTGCCAAGGCTTAACGTTGAAATAAGAAAAAAAAAAATGTATTGAACAAAACTTAGGGTCAAGCTTTTGGCTGTAAGATTAGAAGCAAAAGATTACAAGCAAAATAAATATGACAACACACTTCACCTCAGTTTAACAGTACATTTGTGTACTCTGGTCTGTAAGAAGCCAGTAGAGAGGAGAGGGTTCAGAATACACAGCTAAACCTTTTTTTCTGGATGATGTACTTAGTTTTACCACTCTTTTTTTCACCCTGAACTATTTAAATATCCTGATGATTTGAGACTAAATTACAAATGTAAATGCCCTTACAGCTCTTCTCCAAAACCAACTGTTTCCAGTGATTTCTATCCATCTTATTACACTTAATCTGTGAATGTAATATGTAGGCTATTGCAGAGGTTGTTCATGAGCTGGGTTTCTCCAGAGTTCAAGTCCAAACTCTCCCCTCCCTGCCTATACGCTTTACTTCACTGCCGACATGTCCTTGAGAATGTTGAACATGACTCTGGTTACATATATATTTTGTGAAGCTCAGTGTCTCTAGTACATTACCAGTTTTCCATGTTAACTGCACATGACAATACAGATAATGCACTTTGTGACATGGCATTTTGGCCAAACACATTTCCAAACAGCCCTTGTAATTTTTAGGGGTCTCTTGGAAGACACAGTGAATAGAATTAGCTACTCTGAGCCATTTGAAACTTAAGTTTGTAAGTTATTTTTCCCTAATTGTTTGCTATGAAGACTTTATCAGAGTCCTCCTGAACTGGATGACTGAGACAGGGTTATTTTCCTCTAGATCATGCCAAACAGAGTACTTTATAGAGTACAAGGTGTGATATATAGCAACTCCCAAGGAAACAAACTGAATTGAATCCCTTCCCCCTCCCTGCCCCCCCCCCCCCCCCAAATTTCTCCTTTTAATCTCTTGACAGCTGACCACAGAAGTTAAATTTTATTTCATGGGGAATTAAACACAAGCTATTTTACACAAAGAACAATCTAAGCTGGAAGACTTGCAGTCATTACCTGGAGTCTGGAGTGGTGATTTTCTTTGGTGGTCCAAGTAATAGAATGGAAATATTATCTTAAGTGTCCAAGTGGATAAAATGCTTATTTCAACTACATCTAAAGCTGTGAGAGTCATACCAGTTCCTTTAAAGTGGTCCTCAAATCTGTGGTACAAATCCACTGCAATTAGTAAGAATAAGCCTGACCAATTAAGGAGTGACCTGAATGAAACTTTCTCACAGAAATTTAAAACATGAATCATGCTCTTTTTTTAGACTAAAAAAATTCTGCATTTATCTTTTCAATATTCACCATTTTATTTCTTAACCTGAAAACAGAGTTGCATGAATATCATAAACGAAACAGTCTCTTTCTCCCATCTTCCCCATATCCCTAAAACTGCCCTGGATATTCAAGAAAAATACAAAATAATTCAAGAATTCTCACAAAACTCTAATTAAAGTCAAACCTTTTGAATTCCTTTGATGAGCAAACTAAACTGCAGCTATTTTTAGACAAAAAGCAGCCCCCCCCAAATCAAGGAACCTCTTTGTGTCTAGAGGTAAAGCTTAGAATTAAGATATTTTCTTTATCTTTTCAAAAAAAGTATAACAGATGGCAAAACCAGCATGATAAGTTTTCCTATTGTAGGCTGAGAAAATGCATTTCCTATATCTAAGCCATGCTTTGTGATTCATACAGTTCAGAGGTCTGTGCTCAAAAGTATCATTTCTGATCATAGAAAAGGAAGTCATAACTAACACTTAAGATATGCATGCAGTCACAATATGCTTTATCTTGTGTTTAAGGAAAGCAGTATTAAGACATCATGCTGTGCACCCACTGTCTGCCCAGCCCTGAAAGCTTTGGAGCCCGTGGGCCAATTTCAGCCAGACTCATCAGAGGACTGAGTGTTTCCAGGATAAAAAATGTTCCAACACGTTTTATTGCTATTGATGGCTTGATGGTAAAGAGACACCCAAAGTAATGTGCCTCTGTAGCACGAGCTATCATTTGACCAACCATCATCCAAATGCACAAGGGAAGAGGGAGATAAGAATATGTGGCACAAGCCCTTTAGAAATTGGGCATCAGTAGTCCCACTGCTTACAGATCAACTCCTATATAGGGTAACGGTGCAATAGCATTGAATAAGAGAGAACATATATGATTGCAAGTCAACACCTCAGAAGGGAAACGGCTAATCCTCATTTCTCCCTTGGATTCTTGCTTCAGAGTTTATAGGACTCAATGTCTCCATAAAAGATGACCATTTTAAACAACTGAAAAAGCTAGGGTAAATTTAACAACACTATTCATTTGCTTAAAATTAGTATCTAATCAAAATCTTTCATGGAATAGGAACAGACTGCAGCCTACTGAAAAATATGAAGTATCAGATGTCCAGCAACCCACCTTCCAACTGGTTAACATTTGGCTGATTAACTCATGTAATTTTAACAGACTTTGAAAGGTGAGGCCTACCAAAACAAACAAAACAAAACAAAAACCCTGTAAGCTTTCAGTTGTAAAAAAGTCTTTATTATATGCCAATTTCAGTGATATTACAGTTCCAACACATCTCAGTAGAATTTCATCCGACAGGTGTAAAAAGCTCAGTAATACTAAAGGGAAGGCAGAGAGTTAGGGAAGGTATCAAATCAGTAGAAGACCTGAGTAACTCGAGTGGGTTGTAGGCACAGGCATTATATTGCTATCTTTTCATTCCATAAACAATTTCATCTTCATTAAAGAGCATCGACATATGTGATTCATTGGGGCAGAAAAAAAACCCAAAATACCTCTGAGCACTATAACCCTCTGAGCCTGTCTGCTTCCATGTCTTATGAAGGTGAGCTCACACAGTAGCCACTTCCTTAGTGGAGAGGCTAATAAGGTGTACTCTCTCTCTCCTTTTTCATGACTCAAACTCACGATACCTATAAAAATATAATATCTTTGAAACCCGTAACACATATGTCAAATTTGCTGGTGATTTCAATTTGGGGAAGAAAGAGAGGGGAAGAGGACCAGAGACCAATAGCATAATTGCCTAAATCTAGTTTCCTTTAGAAAATGGGTTAAAAATATTAGGACAGAAGCTAGATACAGATGTATTTGAAGACAAACAAATTTATCTAATAGTATTTAATATGGATTAAATGATTGGGCTGGCAGAGCCTCATCCATACTGAACCAACTTTGGACAAGGCTATGCAGATGTGCACTGAAAGAGAAGCTTGGTTTTTTTACCCTTACATGTATTAAATGATATTTTAAAGGAGAAGCAAGGGACAACAAAGCTAGGAATTCCATTTCTTTCTATTCTCCAGAGAGCTCAATTGATACTAAAAAAAAATAAAAACAAAATACCCTCCCCTCCCTGCCCCCCCAACCCGTAACATGCACATACATACGTCGTACAACAAACTTCATACTAGGTGAGTTTTCCCATGCTCTGAACCCTGACATAATGCAGCATTTCTCCTACAGTATTTTCTGGCTACAGTCACTTTTTCTTTTTTTTTTTTTTTCCGAAAGAGATATCTAGAGGAAAAAAATCCTTTCAAAATTCTCTAATTTGTATGTATTGGCTACTGAAAGAAGTAGCTGAGGTCAAAGAACACAAGGCAAGATCCACTTAAGAGTTACCAGAGAATGTTGTTAATGGCTTATCAGATATTTCACTGAAAATAAAATAGATCCCTAATTCACATAATGGTCACTGTACTGCCGAGCAAACCAGCAGGTTGCTTCATCTGTTCTTGATTTTTAGTTTTAAAGTATGCCTTGCGAGAATACATATATGCATATACAAAAGCCTCTGGCTATCTGTGATGCCTTTCCCTCTCCTACCCCTGTTCCCATATGACATTGTACCTTCCATTACCAAATGGAATGCAAGTTAATGTTTATTATTACAGGTTTTGGTTAGGATGTCTGGGGTCAGTTTTTGGAGGTCTTTGTTTTAACAAAATCTTTGCACATTCATATTCTGGGTTACGGAGAAAGAGTCTGTCTATTTCCCCTAAACAAGCTCATTGTAACTAGAAAATGTAAAATCACTGCTGGCCTAATAACACCCAAATTGATTTCACAGGGCTTTTTTGACTAACCAGAAGTTTCCATGTGCCTAGCAGTAAATCAGTATAATCTGAATCTTAACCTGTGGTGTCATTGCAATAAAGAGAAAGGCTGCAAGGCCAGTTCTGTAAGTACTACTATATGCTCTAATTGGAAAATTACACATAATTTAACAGTCCAGTAAGTATTAATGATCAATAGGTATGGCCTACCCAATGGTAAATTTTAACTACTAGTTGCAATACATTATTTCAGAAAAAAAGACTTTTTAAAAATATAGATAAAATTCACAATAGTTAAACTGAAAATTTATTTAGCATACATATTATGAAAATGATATAATAATGAATATATTATGTGCAATAGCTTTGCACCCACATCCAGAAAAGGAATTAACAACCACCATTTTTTCCCTGTACTTTCTTTTCTACATTCAAAAGATTTTGCTATTGCATACCCAGCAGGGGATCTTTTCTATGCCTCGGAAACATGAAAATGGGTCCACAGGTTACATATTTGAACTTGGCATTTAAGGTTCAAAATTCACATAAAACAAATCTTGAACTCAGACGTATACTTAACAGGATTTTTTTCCTAATAGAAGGCTGGGGGGTGGCAGAGAAAGAATTTTACTTTATAAGAGGCTAAAAGAAAAAAAAAAAGATGAAAGAGATTTACTGAGGTATTCTTAAACCACACAAAATAATGAAAGGAGAGCCTGAACAGTGATGTCTGCCTGAGAAATCCAGAGGATGGTGTCAGTACTACTACCCATATTCGGAAGGTCTAAATTCCACTGAAGCCTCTCTGCCTAGTGTTTCTTACTAGTTGACTGCAGGTCTTCAGTGTCTCCCAGCCAACAGTCAACACTGTGCTGAAAGAACTGGACCCTCTGAAGATGTCACAGGGCAACATGTAACTTTACGTGCTGGAGTCATTGGCCCAGCAGAGACTGCGAGATGTGCTTACGCACAGGGAAGAACGCTGTGTCAGGGATTATAAACAAAATCCTTGATTGCTTCAAGGGTTTTGAGACTTGAAGAGTCTCAAGCTGAGGGAAAAACTCCATATCATAGTTGGGCCTATAGCAATGGAAATGAAATTAGACCCTGCCTGAGGTAGGGAAGCTGGGGCAAAAAAATAGAGGGCATGGAAAAGGTTGCAGGTGGCTCTACAAATGACAAGCTCAGCCAGCTTACATGAAAAGTAAAGCACTACTCTAAGAAGGATAGAAGAAGCAGACTTATGATTGACGTCCTGAGTTACTTCAGAGTGAACCTTTTAAAGGAACTGGGAATAGAGTTAATTACTTGCCCTTTACTTTGTCTTTTTTTTTTTCCCCTATGCAAACTTCATACACAACAGGCACCTGCAAAAACCAAACTCTTGTGAAGTGAAGTTGCAGCATATGTGCTTGCAACCCTTTGATATGCTTTTGTTCTGAAAACCAATTCAAAGTCATTTTAGGCTTAAACAGGCCTTCTCTTGACTCAGAAGCAAATAAGAAGCCCTTTCTCCATCTCTTCTTGCAGACTATTAAATGAGGGCGGTGGAACCTGCCTTTCCCATCTCCTCTCTTTGTACCTAAGGAAGTGCAAATTATTAGTTTACCTTTACGTTGTGATATGAGCTGCAGGAGTAAGAATCATAAACACTGTTTGAACAGGTAAACACTATCTCTGCTTTGGAGGGGGGGAAGGATGGGCAGAGCAAAGCTACCCTTCAGAAATCTCTGCCTTGGCTAAACTGCCTCCCATACCCTGTGTATTTCTGCATAGACTCCCTATGGCGTGCAAGAACAAGGTAGTCAGGAAGGCAGGAGACCGATGGCAGAGACCTGTGCAGTGCAGGCCAGCTCCATAAAAAATTCTTTGTATGGGTCAGCTAACATGTTTCTGTCTCAAGCCAGGGTGCCCATGTTATTTCATCCTCTGAGTTTCTTTCAAGAAGAGATGGCTGCTTTTGGCAAACTGTGCTGAACTATATAATGGTCCTACAGTATCCACAAACAGGGATCGGAACGAGATACCCTGGTTTATTTTCATTTGACAGGGTTTAAGTATTGGGTCAAGTCTTTAGAAATCAAAGGCTCAAATCACTCTCTTTGCTACCTTTTTCCCTGTCGTATGTGGGTTCTTTGTAGTGAAATTGCCTTTTCAGGAATTTAATTGCCTTTTCAGGAATTTAAATTGGACAGACTTCAAAACAGGTGAAAATTGTGTTCGTAAAGAAACACTGGTTACATAATTAAGTTGTCTGTTGAGACCTAAGTTTATTTGCCTGTGTTTCTTCAGCTGACAACAGAAGTGAATTGTATAGGCACTTGCTTTTTCCATCCATCTTGCAAAAGGAACAAATGTTCACTGGTCATAAAGTAAGCTGTATACATTACTTTCCTTCCAGATGTATTTAATCTTACTGAAATTTGCACATTTTAACTAGGATTGTGTAAGACTGCTTGTAAAGAAAGAAGTATTTTAAGGTACACAAGTTCTGTGCAAGCCGCTCCCTTTCTTGTTCTTGTTTTTACTGTTCTTCAGCTTTCTTACAGTAGACTGTCACCAAATTAAACAAGCAAAAATGTGGGCCAGTTTTTACCTGCTACTGTTCTCCAGTTTGGATAGAGTGACAAATCACTTCGCCCTTTGATAAACAAAATGTTACTGTTTTACAAAGCCATAATTTTATTCTTTGGCTTACAAAATTTTAAACCTGAACAATCAAATGAAATAATGTGACCTTGAGCTCAGCAGCTGGTGTTGACAGCAGTCACAGCTCCTGACCGTACTGCCAAGGGTTCCTTACAAGTTACAGGGGAGAGAAAAAGAGACACCTCACACATCTAGGTAAGTTGCGTTTTTGCTTTGTTTTGCTTTTTAGCTGTAATGGTTTCACAGGTCACCTTCTAAATGTTGTGAACAAAAAGATGAGAAACACTCCTTGGCGTTTTGCCCTAGCATAGATCTGCTTCTTTGTTTTTGGGGGAATGGAGAGTCAGATATATTACATTTAAAAAGTGAACAAATCAAGAAGAACATTGGAGGAGGAGAAAAAAGGAAAAAGCATGCTTAGCTTTAAAATATATTGCACAAAGGTCAGCCGCCTGCTTCATTACTTTATTAGCTCACACTGACAATGACCTCAGTGGCCCAGTCTCTGATTTAATGGGACAATCGGATAATTTTGGCAAAGCTGTCTCAAGCAATTTTGGTTCCATTCAAATGAAGGGCTGCATTAATATTTTACCTTACGCTCCTCAGCATATCTCCCATTAGAAAAAAGTCTCATTGCTGAAATTACTGTATGTGTATGAAAGGGGAAACAGTTGGAAGTGGGATCTGGAAGGCAGGAATTTATCTTCTGACTTCCTTTTATGAAGTGCTCTTAAAGACAGCTTTAGACCGTGTTAGAACATCTGTGCAGCAAAATTCAGTATGAAATTCAGTTTGCACCTACAGTTGAAGAGACTGAGAGATAGGAATTAATCTTGATCAATTTATCTGGATTCCGCCAGTTTGACTGTATTGAATTGCCAGCCTACTTCCTGTCACTTTGCATTGGCATCTTTAGAAAAGCAGAGTTGTACCTATTTAATACACCAAACAGTGTCATACAATATGCAGTACCTATACAAAAATTCTCAGTCTACTTTGTTTTATTACTTATAATACCCAATTACTTCACTTCCCCGTTCATTTTTTAAAGGTATTTAATATGGCAGGTGCCATTTTAAAGAAGAAGGTAATGCTAGAGAATGCAACTGCACAACAGTTTCAGGTAAATGGAAACTACCTGGTAACAGTCTAACATTTTCTCTGTCTCTCATCCTCTGTCTCTGGAGACAGAACTCCTGCAGAAGCACAGCTTGGAAAACCTTTGAGTTGCTGGGATAAAGTTAAGACGCTGAAGTGCACCAGTGAAGTTGGCTGTCGGTTTGCAGCAGCTCACACATTTAGAGGGCCATGCCAACAGGATCAGCATTACACAGAGTAGAGGCCTCAAGGAAGATGCAGCGCCTGAGCCCTTGTGCCTCAGGGACTCTGTCTTTGGCTCTTTCTCAAGAGTCACTCGTGCTCCTTGCATTTACAGCAGAGTTGAGAGATCAAAGGCATGGCAAGGTGATGTAGTTACAGACCCTTCATAGAGTAGTGAGAGCTGAGCAAGCAATCCACCAACAAGGGCCCTTAAAGTGTATGTGGATATTTATATATATTTATACAATAAAATAATTTGCATCAACCCACCAAGTCATTATCATCATAGAATTATTAACTGGAATAAAAAAAAAAAACAACAGCAATAATTTGAGTTGCTTGGAGCATACTCAGTCACAGTGATTCCACTTCTGTTTTATCAGTTTTGTTAATGAGTCTATTCATAACCTGCATGAACAGGAAGATGCAATTACTAATAATTTATGTTAATTGGATCCTAATTTTATCCAAATAACCTTTGCTACGGATTAAAATTGACTCTTTCTATACAAAAAGTGTGAAGGGTCAGAATTATTCAGCTAGGTCAATTAAGTGAATAATCCAGATTGTGAATTTCTTCAAAGGATCTAGTTTTTAATTAATTTAAACTAAAACTGATGAATAGATAAATTTGCAAATGCTGAGAAAATTAATTTCTTACTCAAGGAATAAATGACAGGAGGCCTGTGGATGATATGCTAGATTTCTTAATACATTTAAACGAAAATTTGAATTAATTTAAATGAAAAATACATGCAATCTGACTATGAACATGCAGAAGCGGGAACTCACTACAACTACCAGGAAGCTGTTTTGTCTCATAACATTTTGCATCTTATTTTATTTCTACATTTGGCTACCCTCAACTTTCATGTCTTCATGAACTTTGCCTAGTGTAGCAACTCTGTGCTCATAAATAATTACTAGGGAGAAAAGAGTAAAGTAATCTCAGTCTCAGCACAGTTCATGTTTTCATTCTTTAGGAGTTATTTCAGCATGGAGAAGTGAAAAATATCTGTTTTTAAATCAATATTACATACACCTACATATCTAAAGGAAACAGAAATGCAGCATCCAGCTGACTAGCCTTAAGATGAAAGGATGATACTAAGCAACTGCAGTGGTCACGAGTGGTGAGAGGTGAGGCATGAATGAGAGCTCATCAGCATGAAGAAAGAGACAGAAATTATGAGCACCAGTCCAAGAAGAAACTATAAATTGGTCCTTAAGATGGGACAACACCAAGCACAGTCATATCTACCTAGAAATAATCATACTGAGCCCTGTATGCAAGAGTGCTTACAGTACGCAGCTGTCTAATCTGAGACAAGTTCTTACTGGCAGGGTTTTATCCCATTGAAAATGGAACCTGAGAACTGCCTGCTGAAGGAGCTGAAGAATCTCACAAGGACAGCCAAAATGATAATATTTACTGATAGGCATCCACTAAAAAGTAAATAAATTACAGTTAGATCTGTCCCTCTGATGTAATTGAGAATATGTTCCAGAGTTTTGGCCGAATATTAAGACTGCCTTTGAAATAAGAACCAGCTGAAGTGCATTAAGAATTCTAGCAAAACATGTGCATATATATCACCATAAACCTAAAATAACAGAGGTTGTGAACTGTAAATCCATACTTCAAAGACTGTGCTCAATCTGGTGGTTCCCACACCAAAAAGAATCAAGATTTTTATCCACATACCTAGATGGAGACAAATTCAGTACCAAGATTATGACTGAGCTGCCTCCAAAATCTAACTATTTGCTTAGACTTTTAGCCCCATAATTTCCTCTTGGAGTAAAGGATAGGGGAAAAACATTTATTTTTTCTCCAATTTACATATTTTTTACTAGTGAAAAATAAGGGCATAGCAAAATGAAGTGTACCCACCTGGTTAGCTGAATACAATTGCTTATTTGGTAGGCTCAAATCAATATAGAGATCAGGAAGCAAAAATTAATTCTGCTTTATATGCTTGTCTGAACCTGCTACACATTGTTATAGAGTGTTAAGACACTGTGATAGGGCTATACATTCCCCTAAGGGGAGTTTGAAGTTGACCCACTTACTTCCAGAATAAGAAAATTCAGTTCTATTTTGTTGTAAGATTTTCTTAATCCATATCTACATCTTGAAACATAATGCCTGCTGCTCCATTCCTGACTTCATTTTATGCAGTCTTTGGAATTCAGACAAAATTCCAGGGGGCAAAGCAGGCGCGCGCTCTCCTGGCTCGCTCCCTGGCAAAACCTATTTTTTGGGCTCCACAAAAGCATCAGATAAACATTTTTTGATATATAATTTAGAGTTATTTATAAGAAAGCTAGGATCTTACACCATCTTTATGCCCATGAATTATGCTTTCCCTTCCTTCACTGCAGTGCTAATGGCCAGGGTAACAACTGCCCAGGCAAAAACTGGATAAGGGACAACTACTGGGGATAATGATATGTAAAAATGATGGCAGTAACAGGCTCTCTCAAAAGAACAATAGAAGTTATCTATCTCGACGAATTAGTAAGTTTGTTGTGTAAATCTCAAGAAAAGAGGAATGCATTTATTTTCCAGAAGGAGGATATATCCAAAGCCCTATTCCTTGACCCTTTAAGTAGAAACTCTGGTTCTTTCCCTAGTGTGCTATATCTTGCAATTTAATTAAGTGCATGTTTAAAAAGAACTACTGGGTAGATCCTTAATCTGCAGTCCTCTCTCATATGAATGTGTAACTGCAAGATGTGTTCCTAATCACATTTTATCAACCATTCAATCTATTCAGTGTCCAAAGGAAGAGAGTGGTGTATAAGCAGTTCCTTGAATACTGTTATCCTCTATTCTTTGGATTTCTTCTCTAAGCTTTCTAGAGTAGAAATGCTAAATAAAGCGATTCAGCATAACAGGTCAGAGTAGAGTACTTTGCTTTCCTTTTTTATTTTTATTTTTATTTCTTTTAGCCACRTTTAATGACACCAAATCCACTTCTGACTTGTATTTTACTCAAATAGCTGAGGAGGGATACTCTGCTGCTGAGCAAAAAAGTATGAATAAGCCTGCTTCCATAACGTTCCTATGCCAGTCACTGGACAACTGGCAGAATAACTGGACCTGGGACTGACAGGAAAATGACAGATTTTTAGAGAGAGAAAAGTCAAATACTGCAAACACTAAGTAATCTTTTTTTCAGGTTTTAACTTTACACAGACAGGGATATGTAAGATAATTTCTTCTAACTGTACTATTTTAAAGCCTTCCAGAAATGAACCATAATATCTGTAATGTGCATATGCATACTGTAATTTAACTGGTCTTTAGTACAATGAATCTCTAGTGTGAAATCTTCCTTGTTAATGATCAACATAAGCTATGGTTCTTAATGCAATTATGAATCCAAGGCTTACAGTCTATAGGCAACAGAGTGACAAGATGATATCACTAAACTTCTCATTTCATTCACAGATGCCTATAGGGAAAAGAAACCATGTATTATAAGCATCTTTTGCTATCAGCAAAAGGGATCCAAGCATATATTGAATTACATATTATAGGCTCTTCAGTCCCCAGGCTAGGTAAATAAACTGCTCTAGCATTGGGGATTCTCTCTTAATTTTTTTTTTTTTTTTTTTTTTTTTTTTTAGAATAACATTAAAGGGAAACAAAGCAGTCTAGATAAGAAAAGAACCTTTCTTGGTAACAAAAGCAAGCGAGTCCTCCAGGCCTTATAGACAGGCTCTGTTTTCTCTGAAGAAAGACCCAACCTACTACCTCCATCAGCCTTGGGAGAGCTTCATCCAGAGGACCCTTTGCCTACCCTGGGCTGCAGCAGATGCAGCCCAGGAGCTTGGCTCTATCCCACACCACTTCCTGGCAGAGCTAGGTCTGCAATTGACTTCCTGTGGTCTCCAAAGGCCCCTGTTGCACACCTTTCCCTACCACAGCATGTCAGAGAGGTTTACCTTTCCCGTTGGGAGGAAAGCTACGTTTGTTCTGAGTTCCTTTGGCTTGGTAATGCACCCCGAAAGCCTGGAGCTGAAGCACAAGTGGTGTTGATTCTCACATAATTTCTTTTTCAGTAGCACACAGTCAGCCAGCAGAGTAATCGGGCCTTCAGTTCACGATTTCAGCAGTCCACTTTCTAGGCAAGCAACCTCTCTCAATTACAGCGTATTATTTATTTTTCCCCTGGGAGAAACTTCTGGCTCAAACAAAAGGTAGAGGGTCCCGCAGGTGTCCCACGTATTTCAAGACTGCCCTTAAAAATCAAA
Source organism: Apteryx rowi (assembly GCF_003343035.1). NCBI lineage: Eukaryota > Metazoa > Chordata > Aves > Apterygiformes > Apterygidae > Apteryx > Apteryx rowi. The sequence continues at coordinate 98,761 of NW_020447321.1, forward strand.
GTGCATGGACCTCACATATTCTGTCTTCCCTTACAGGCTGAAAGGCATTTGCTAGTTGCCCTGCTTAAAGAGGAGGAAGAGGAAGGCTATTTCTTCAGAAGTTCTCTGTGAGCTTTAGGCATTAGTACCATATCAAAGCTACAGAATACACAGTATTGCAGTGTGTATCAGACATCACATTTCAGATTTTTAAAACATACAGGTAAAAGTGAAACAATTCTCACCCTAGATAGAACCATTTTCTGCAGCTAAATTGCAGTCAGGTCCTACAAAGAGGGCTTCTTGTATCAGTTCTCCCTTCTTCCCAGCCATCTTAAAAACATTCATATTTTCCAGAGATTTTTAAATTACAATCAGTTTGTTTAATAAAGTTTATCACCTATACTCTAGACTATGTAGCTTTTGTTTCTTTAACAAACATTGAATCGGACTAAGGTGGTAGAGAGTCTTGAGGGTGATAAAGTAACGTAATGAGCATTAGAAAAGCAACAGGTATATATACATGTATGAAGTATGAAACATCAAAAAAAATTTTTTTTTAGCAAAGATAAATAATGAATATATGTAAACAGTTTCATATCAGAGTTGAACTGAAAAAATGAGAACTAGAACCCAGATGCTTCAACACACCATCAGCAAATTTTTAACTACTGCCTGGACAATTAAAATAAGGTTTTGATTTAGCTTGTCAATCCACAGGTACCTCTGGATATGAACAGAGCACTGGAAACAGTTAATGTTATCTCAGTACAATTCCATAGCATTTAAATTAGCTCATTAGATACAACACTGCATAATAATGTATTTTTTAAGCTCATAAGCCTCTAACTAAGGGAAAAAAACCTTAGAAACAACCCATAGTTTATCACCTGCCTGCTCTCTTTTTTGTCTCTTTCCTAGGTAAAATTCTAGCTTTGGTTATACTGTAATAAGCATAAAAATAATAAATAACAAATAATAATTATGAGTAACTTGATCGCAAAATAAAATCCTGGGAGCCAAAACAAAATAGTCTTGCAAACTGAATATTATAGAATATTTGGTTAAAACTACCTTCAGCAGTTTTTCATTTATTTTTTCTCTCTGACTACATTAACACAATTCTAAACCATCACACAAATGGCAAAGCACTCTCATTATCATCAAAACAGTCATAACAAATTTAGGAGAATAAAACAATCTGAGGGCTTGTTTTTCTTTGTCCCACAATCTTATCTCTGTGTTTCCTAAGAGGACAAGGCTTAGCAGCTGATGCCTTACACCGAAGGGAGACACTCTACAGCCTCTTTAATGAGATACACCTGGGAGAGAGGGTAGCTTCTGCTAACAGAAGAGGGATTTTAAAGGTGTTTTAGGAAAGTCCACTTGAGAAACCAAGCAGCTGGAGGTTGGGATTAAGAGCTCTTTAACATACAACTGTTAAAAGAAAAACATTAGGAAAAAGGAGCAAGTAGTCGGATGGGTCTGTTCTCCTCTATCAGCATTCTTCCTCCAAAGTAAAACTCATCCACAAGTAAATCCATGTTTAAGAAGCTTTTTTAGTAAACAAGCCTTTGCAAGTTTGTGTGTGTATATGTATACAAGTATCAAAATGTGTTTTATGTGCTTTGCTTAACTCTTTTTGAAGTTTCTTGTAACCATTTTAAAGATTATATTTTAGATTAATCCTCAAGACCTCCTTTTCTCCATTGTAATATTGAGATTGTCTTTATGTTTTTCATTCTGCTTTGAATAAATTCTTGAGACTGGCTGAACTGAGAAAGTGTATAGAGCAGTCCTTGGCTTTCTAAACAGGAAGTCTATGTTGCTTGGTTTTTGTTGGTGGTTTTTTTTTTTTTTTTAATTATCACTGAGGGCAAAATTTGAGGCAGAAGAACACTTCACTCTGAACACAACATTTCCAAATCAGAAACTCTGAGAGAGTAAAACCAGAAAGATCTTTAGAAGTCATTTAGCCAACTGTAAGTCAGATATTTCTGACCAGTAATTGTTCAATATTTTCTTTAAAATCTCCCATGATGTAGACTCCATTGCCTTCTCAAGCAATGAATTCCATTTATCCTTTTATTGTATTTTCTTCTTATTATTATATATTAATATTACTGTTAGAGCTTTTTCTCTGCCATCTAATTTAGTTCTCCTTTTCTGCAAGTTTAATTTCGTTACTTCTTGTCCTGTCCTCTCGAGAAAGTGTATTGCCTTTTAACTTATAGCAACCAGTCTTTTATGTAATTGAAGACTGTTATTACAACTCCTCTCCGTGCATCATCCTCTAAACTAAACAGTTCTTCCGGTCTTTCTTCATACAATTTTTTTCTAGACCTCTGATCATTCTTGTCTGCTCAGGATTCTTTAAAAGGTCACATGTAACCTGAGCACAATAATTTGGCTGAAACCTTATTAAAAGGGAAATACTCTGAGCTTTACACACTCTTTAGACAGCCTAACATTTGGTTTTCTGCAAGCAACATGATGTTGTTGATCACTACTCAGTTTGTGATCCACCTTATTCCCTCTAACCTTCTTTTTATTTAGACATCTTGCACTTTGTACATGTCCTTAAATTAATGGTATTTTACTGTTTTCAAACCATTTTTTGAGTTCAAGAGTGGATCTCGAAAATGGGAAAATGTCTGTTAAGTGAATATGTAAACTATCACGTGGCTAAGGAGAGGTATGTTTGCAAAGTGACCTAGTAGAAACCTCATGCTGCACTAAATGGAATGTTTAATTAAAAAGGATATTATCATCTCTTACTGACTTCTCCACTTAGTCAGCTTTCAAAAATAGAAGGTATCATTTGTGCCATAAAGGAACAGCCTTCAAATTTTGTACAGTACTGTGATCAGCCAAAGGGAGACTGCTGTAAGTATTAATACTGTCAATATGCAAGTTAAGTTTTCATATTCAAAATATTCACTTGGCCTCCTATGTCTCAGTTTGCTGTATAGAAAATAGGTTTTACCACAGTACTCTGAGGCTAAAATGGTTTCAGATCCTATTGTAACAAAGGACGAGTAGGGGAGAGGGAAGGTACCTTCAGTGAAGAAGGGAGTGGATGGAAGTAAATATTTTAGTGCCACATGGTTTTGTTCATCTAAGCACCTAAACGGTTTACCTGTTACCAGAAGATCTGAGGTAACTTCTGGTCTTAAACATCTGTCTAACAGGCCGTGCAACTCTCTTTTTTCTCACAATGTGCCTGCCTTCATGCTCCACATCTCCTCAGCAGCTATATTTTTCCGGGGAGGGGGGGCAGAGACAAGCTTCTAGCACACTGCTGCCCTCCTTAGTCCCCGTCTTTTCCTGAGGAGATATTGGGATGTCCTTGTTTTACTAAAAGCCAGCGGAGAGGGCCGTCCTGCTCTCCTCTTCTAGGATGAAGCTGGCAGAGGGGTGATGTGGCTGGACAGCTCGCTGCGACTTCTTGCGTCAGTGGCACAATAACCTCTTGATTTACCCCTGAGGCTTTATTGCTTTCTGATTAAAATGTGCCCTGGAATTTACCCTCTGGGTTGAACGAAGCTGTGTGGAAGCTCCTGTATATGTGAATGATCCCTGAGAGAATAAACAGAGGGAGCGCACCATAATAGTTTCTGGATTTATATGATCAAAGAATAAGCCCTTTCACGTTTATAGCACTGAATGATTGATGTTCCCCAAATCTGTTTTAATATCCTCCTTGAAACATCTTTCCTTTACTTAATTCTTTGGTTTATTTTATTTCAAAAGCTAGGTGCATATAATCTGCTACCTTTCATTGGCATTTCATAAAATAAATCTAGATCTATTAAAAACACGGTTCATTTAAAATAGATTGCATGGTTCCATAGAAAATGCTTTGGCACTATGCTTGTATATAAAATGAGATGAGGTGACTGAAAGCCAGTATCACAGTCAGAAGTAAGCAACATTTGGCTTGTGATATGTTAAATAAAAATATTCTAATAGCTATGTCTACTGACTCACACAGAGTGAGTTCCTGCAGATAAAACTTTCCTGTTATAGTGAAGCAATGAAAATTTGTAAAATGGAGTTAGGACTGAAACACACAGGACATGAAAGCAAAGGGCACAGTCAGTGTTAGAGAGCATATAAAATAAGGACAGTGCGTAGACCGTCGGCTTGAGCCTCTGGGGTTTTGGCAAGTGCTGTGATGAATTGTATAGTTTCAGCGAACATTTCTCTCAGTAGGAGCTGAGGATGCAAAATATTCAACAGCATTAGAATCAGCCATCACATGAATAACTGTCCTAGAGCTGAGAAATTATCCCAGGAACATTTTTATTGAAGCTGATATAATTTATCCCCCAAAATTTAAATTAAACAATATTTTTGATTAAAAAACGTTCTCTCAAAAATTTTCAACCAATGCCTTATTCTCTTTGCTAGTTTACACATTTTTATTCCTGGAAAATTTGTAAAGCCCTGCATTAAAAGCAGTTCTGAGAGTTTAGCAAAAGCTGCTGATTTTACGAAAAACTAGATAGGAAAGCCTCATGTAAAGTAACTAATGGGAAATCAAGTTATATTGCCTATGGCAGTAGGCACATTATTAATGAGTCTTTGCTGGTGACTTTTTTTTCATGTAAAAAATCATTTAGCAACACTATCACTGTATAAGCCATAGTGAAACTGTTAATAATCTTCTTACCTAAAGAATAAACACCACACCCCATTAATACACTATAAAGAAAGAAGAGTCTACAAAATATTTTAGTAGATAGCTCTTAAATGGCTAATAAGTCCATTGGGTAGCAAACTACATTTGGCAGTGAAGTGGTCTCCCACAGCCAGAAAGGTCTTTTTTAAAGACAACCAGAAATAAGTAATTTTAGATGGATTTTTTCAATAGGCAGGACTGTGATAAAAATCTAGTGTCAACATAAGCCATTTTGTTGGTTTTGTTCAAACTGATTCAGGAGGAAGCAGGAGAATGCTTGAGATGGAAAATAATTAATGTAAATAATGCATGGGAAGCTTTTACACTGATGCTTTCAATTGAAGAAATGTGATTAGCATTTCACTTCACAATTGGCAGTTTCAGGTCACTGGCCTAGTTTAGCATGAATAAAATCAGCAAGTGAAAAATGGCAATCATGAAGTAAAAATTAAAGAAAGGAGATTTGGAAAGGGAATTTTTGCTACATCAAGTAAAGAAGATTAAATTTAATACCTCATTTAATGACACCATTAATCTGTCATTGCACTGGGTCAATATGTGCAGAGGTGAATGGAGACAAAGAGGAGACTAAGGGTAATGGGGTTTACGTGCATTTCCTTCACTTTGAAAGTTTGACTCAGTAAAGATTAAACAGACAGAAAACGATTACTTCTGGCTTCTGCAGTGCCCTTGAGCTCTGGAGTCCTTCCTAAATAACTGAGTAATCACAGCTTATGACATTAGGCTCAGAAGCTCAAGCCTTGGAAAAACAGTGCCCCAGTACAGGTAACCACCTCACCGGCAGTTTTCAGATTTGAGCAGAGCTGAGTCCAGGTAGCAGCCCTCCAGGTGTTTTTTTAAGCCCTGCCAAGAATCTGAAATAGTTTTTCAATATCAATGATGTGACATGCTCTCAACTTGTGCACTCACTTACCTCCATGGAAGTTCATGTTTTTATATTTATATATGCACATATGTCTATATATGCACATATGTGTGTGTGTATATGTGTACGTACACACACAAACATCACCATATTTAAATAAATTAAACAAAGCACATCTGTATGCTCAGCTTCTGATGACTCCAGGTTTATATCAAAGTGACTTAAATGTGTATATAAAAGCAATTTCCAGAAGTGGGTCATACCACCTTATTTAGGCTTTAGGTGCTAATGAGTAGTTTCCAGTGTTATTTAGAGTAAAGGAAGGTAATCTGTTCTTACATCTGTATAACAGTGTACTCTAAGACCGTTGATTCCTAAAAATGCAATGGGTCTTATTTTCCATTGCTTTTCACATGGAATAGCTGTTTAATTTTTCATTTGGTGTTTTATCACAGGTATAATTGACTACCTTAAGACCACAAGAAAGTCAGTCTATAAAGGCATTTAAATGACTTTTTTAACATACAGTGGTAATAATCAGTATGCACCTGCATCCGTAACTATATATACAGAAAGAAGATTTTATGCAAGTCACTGAAAGCAAATGGGAGGTAATTGTGGGGAAATAATGGTAGTAAGCAGCTTGTAATAGAGAAACACTGTATCCATYGGTAATTTTTAATGTCTTATCACTTGAATTTTTGAGCACTTGCAAGCCTTGCTAGTGTGAACGTGGCCTTGGGGATGTTAAACAACTCTTTGGACCTTGTAGAATCAAGCATAAAATCTCAAATGAAACAAAACCTGCTATTTTTAAAAGAAAAATGTATATCATATTCTCACGAAAGAGAAAGAACCTTCCATTTATCATTAAGAGTTGTTTACACCACTTTGTTAGTATGAAAGGGATTAGATAAATAATACCTGCACTCTACAGTTAAAAAATTTGAATGCAAGGGGAAATTCCTTTTTTCTTACACTGGAGAGGTAACAGCGATACAGAAACACATATACACTAGACAAGGACCTAAAGGAATTTTTAGATCTCAAGTGTTCAGTTAAACTAAGTTCTTGCATAAAATTAGAAAGGTATGTTAATATAATAGTGTTATGGACTCTCTGTCAAATCTCATTAGCATCATCCATGGATTTTCTGAAAACTGGCTGGAAAAAGATTCACTTTTAGAGTCAAAATATCCTGCCTTTGTTTATTACACATTTATAAAATTTTGCTGAGGAAACTGAGGGCAAAAGAGGAGTTAGGAACATATATATTTTTTTATTTTTCAAAACAGAATACTCTTCTGAGCATGAAAGAAGGCAACAGGAAAGTTCACTAGCAAACTAGACAGAAGATACTAATGGCCCATGGTCCCATACAAGATTAAGTTTGAACAGACACAAAAAGTTATTTTTCAGTAGCAGATATGAAATAGTGAGAGCATGGAAATTATATATGGCTCCTTGCTGTGATTTTATTGAAGTGTGTGTGGAGTTCTGGTAGTGGAGAAGACTAGATGCACATCACTACAGTAATGAGCCTTTATCTTTTTCCACTGTAGCTACTTGAGGATTGGATTCCTCTGAGAATTTGCAAAGGACTTTCTACAGGTTCTGTGGAAAGGCATAGACACCCCTACCCCTGAATTTTACTTGAGAAACCCTTTTAATGTCTTCATGGTTCATGTTTTCACACTAGCTGATACAACATAAAGGAACTGAGAGGCACAGCATTTTAGATAGATAGCACATCTCTCTTGTGGCTTGTACAGACTTGTATGTGGTTGCAAATTTATAAATATACAACGAAAACAACACAGAATATTCATTCTAGGGTTCTATTTCCCAGAGCTTATGCTTATCAAACCTTTCATCTGTTGTGCCAAAAACGTCAAGGCCTGTCAAAAGGTTATTTTATTTTTATTTTTTAAATTGGAAAAAAATTGTTCTGCTGTTAGAGTAAGAGAGCATTCTGTTTGTTGCTGTTGTTCTGTTCTTTTTGGTGCTATTTTACCCCAGATAGCGGCAAGTGAGGTAAGAGATGGAGGTGAAAATTTAGGACCTAACTGGCCTGTGCTGGTATAGCAACAAAACATTTTGCCCAACCACAGAAAGGAGCAGAAAACCCTCACAGAAATGAGGGTCAGGAAAGATGGAAAATCTCAGATGCTGATGGTGTCTGGACTTCAACTGGTAAACTGTGGCAGTGTGCTGGAGAGCATAAGGCTCGTTAGTAATAGAGCTGGGACAATTTATTCCTTTTAAATATTTCTAGGCTAATTTTAGATGAGAATAACCATATCTTGCTCTTTTGGGATACCAAAAATTACTTTCTCAGGAAAATAGTTTTGGGATTGGATCTTTGCCATTTCTGAAGAAATGAAAGGAGGGTCAGGTAGAATTTTGAATTTTAAAAGGGAATCTTCAAAAAGTAAGAAATATTAACAAAAATTGTATTAAAAAGAATCTTATGGTTGTATAGTTAAAATACTTGTGAGTAACATTCATATCTTCTTAATTCAATGTTTCTGTGCAAATGCATAAGATTTATCAGATACTATGTTACTGTGTAGTACTGGAGCCAAAATGCCACGAGGAATGAAGAATTAATGTGTCAAAACATTTTTATCAATGCGCTGTGAGATGAGACCTCCACAAGACACAGTGTCAGGGTCACAATCCATCAGGCCCCTCTAAGTCTCTCCTAGGCTGTGCTGTAGTGAGAACTGCCCTGGGAAATTGCTAATAAAATGTTGAGACCCTGCTGAAATACATACCTTGACACAATTAACTAATTCCTCTTGTGCTTAGTTGTACCATAGCTCCCGGCTTGAAGCTCTCAGTAGGGGCCACGCAATCCTGCTCATAGCTGTTGGGTCGTTTTGGCCCCCAGAAGCTGAAGGTAATGTGAGCATCAAACATTTCTGAATCCAAGTGCTTTAACAACAAACTTGATCGAATACCTGTTAGCTGTCTGTTCAGGAAGACTATAATCCAGTGTTATCCAAACAACTGAGGTCCAGTCCCAGGGATTGCAGGCATGACCACAAATAGTGGAGAGAATATATATTCAGGTTTGTTTCCAAATGTGACAGCTAGAAGTCAACACTGGAAGATGCCCATGGATTAAACAGCATCTTAAATCAAAGACAACATCTTTCCTAAAACTGAAACAAAGATAAAGAAAAAAAAATTAAAGACAGGATAATTTGCAGGATGATCTAGTAAATATCTATAGGCAACAGGTGTTTGACAAGTACCATGTGACTGTCATATAACGGATTTTAATTTTGAAAATGAACAGAAGAGAATGAATAATCCCAAGTAAATCTGTTAAGAACTCCAAAGAAATGTCTGGGGAAAAAAACAATGCCCCAGTGAGTTAGAAACAAAGATCAGAGAAGCAAACAGTCTGAGATGCTCAGCTGCCACGAGCTAGAGTTTCCCGCTCATGACATATGGGTCAAGGGCAGCAGCTTTGCAAAATATTTCAGTCTGACTCATCTTGGAAGCTTTCGAAGCAAATATGGAGAATTCCTGATAGAGGTGGTGAGAACTGTCAAACTCAGATGTTGAAAGTTAAGGTTCTCAGTGCACTTAAGGTACTTACACAAATATGTTAAGCTAACAAAGGTTGCAAAGTCTTATTTTTGCTTTAAAATTAACTTGTTTAAAAATGCAAATCTCCAGATTTCCTTTGTTAGGCTTTTCGTTATTGTCCAGAAAGCAGAAGTATTTCCAAGCTGATTGCCACTTTTGCAGCCTACTCACTGCTGTTCTATAATTCAAGACTAGAACTGGAAAAAAAAAAAAAAAAAAGGAAGTGTATTAAATTATATCTGGTGTAGGACTAGGATTCAAAAAGGCTTTTAGGAGCTTAAGTCTCACTGAATCCCTTGAGACTTACTTGGGTTCTAAAATGTCTTTGAATGTGTATGTTAGCATATTGAATCTTTGACATGCCATGCTGCCAAAATACATAACATAAGAAACACAAGCTGTTTTCAATAGTTTAGATATAAAAATCTATTGTTTTCGCTCCCTTAATTCTGCTGGACATAAACTTTGAAAGGTCATTTGTTATTGGAAATGGTAATATAGCTCAGAATCCTCAAGAAATAGTCCGCCTTTCCCTAACTAAGAATCATGCTGTATACCAAAGTGTCTCTCTGAATTTTGTCCTTTTAAGGACTTGAGCAACATAAGAGGTTATGAAGGAATACTCACTTTGCCTTGCCTATGCTTTACAAAGCTATCTTTGGCCTATGCTGTACTCTTTGTACTGCAAATCATGAGTATTTTGTAATTATTGTCTCAGTTCAAATAAGGACCATAGAATATTACAGCAGTTCTGTGAAGTTCATAAATGGATTTACTCAGGGGTTGCACTTGCTTACTCCCAGCAGTCCAGAGGGAAGCCCGCTCGAATCCAAAAGTGTTGTGTGTGATCCAGTACAGGCCCAATGCTCTCCGGTGAGAGCATGGCACAGACATACTGTACCCTGTAGTGAGGCACTGCATTATATGCTTCAGTAATGACTTGTCTCAGACAACAGACCTGAGGGATGCTCAAGTAAACACAATAAGGCATTTCTTTTAATACTGTTCTCCGTCACTGTCTTGGTAAATTTTGAAGTTTTACAGGATATGCTCTTGTTGTGAGGACCCCAAGCAGCTAGGCTCTTCAAAACTTATTTTTTCAAATATCAACGGTCTCACATGACTTAAAAAGATGTTCTCAAACTTCTATCTCCCAATACCTGTGAGAAAAATAATTTTTTGTGGTTCTGTACCTGGTTCAAAAGGGGAACAAATATAAAATTTATAATGAAACACTTCATTTCAGCTCTGGCTCTGTTGTAAGGCACTGAGAAGGGACCTGAATGAGAGGTTGAAAGGATTAGAAGTTCATGCATATGACCACCTGTCTCCCAACTATAACTGCACGAATCTGTGAAAATTGACAAGGCCTTGGCCCTAGCCTTAAAACCCATAAAGGAATTCCACAAGTAAAAGCCTAGCTATCAAATTTTCAATTATTTTTTTACCTGGCATTTTCCCCTCACTTGTCCACAGAAGCTCTCTCTGCTTCAAATTTAGTCAGCAGTCAATTGCCCATTCATTCATATTTGCATTACTGTTTTATTAACTAGCACAGAAACACGGTAATTTGGCTAAACTGCTTTTGGTAAATTCTGTAGGGTTACCATGGTGTAAAAGTGCAGTTGAATCACAATTCATGTGCCTTCTACCTTTTATACTGGAGGCCAACACCAGAATTATAAACTTAATGAAGGAAAATAGTCTATTCAGCAAAATCAAACTAGACAGGTGCAGCTTAACTTGGTCGTCTGGCCAGATAAAACAGGTACATTTCAAGGTCAGCTTTAAACTGTCTTCTGCACACCTGCCCGTTGCCCTATCTCCAGTGAGTCCTTTTGGATTCATATGAAAAAAACCCTCTCATCTGTTTTAAAACATATTCTATAAAAATAAAAGCTACTGTAATATACTGTCTAAATGCAAGAAGTTGCTTAGCATCATTCAGTGAGTTTCTCTTACTCAAGCCAGAGTCTCTTCATAGACAGAATGAGCTGTGGATCAGGGTCAGGATGACTACAAGTCACCCTGAGTATTGCAGCCCAGTTTTCCAGTAGTCACCAGTATTGCCCGTTTAGGCCTATCTGAGAGTACTCTTTTCAGACTGAGAGTTATATACTCTTTCAGAGTCTTAGGGCATTGTTATAAAGCCATCTGGCCTTGAACCAGCTCTTGAGCTCTGAACAGCCTTTTCAATTTCAGCACATTAGAAATTCTCTAGGCTCTTAGACTCACTCATGACATATTTTGGGAATGTTAAGTTTGTTAAGTAATTTTGTAGTAATGTTTTTCAATCACTTTATTTCGATCAATTCAAGTTTGAACAGAATTCGTGATTTTTTTTGGTATCTCCAGGGTCCTTATCTGCTGTTTCTACAGATCTTCGTTTTGACAGGTGGCCCTGCTTTTAAGTTCCTTTTCAAAGCTGGTATGTCAATATTATAGTAGTTTCATCCTTCTTTCCTCTTTCTCCTGCCCAAAATTTCTTTTCAGCAGCTTGACCTGTGACCTGTTTCCCTCTGCAAAAGCAAATTAATTTTAGCTTTTGCATTAGTTAATCTTTATACATATGTAATATCCCCTATGTTTTCATGGATAATGTTTATCCTAATGATTTTTGACTGTAAATATGTGTGAACAGATGCTTTCATCCCCCTGACCTGCAAACACCATCCACATTATATACCCCATGGAGTTTGCCTTTACTAAGAAGAAAAAGAACACAAAAAAACAGTTCACAGTCTCTCTTCAGCTTTGGCTGTTTCTGGCATTCCTTCCTCATTCCTCAGCCCACCCCCCTCGCTCTTCATAACAGATTTTCACCTTCCTTTTGTCTAGAAGAATGAACAGAATACACCCAAATTTCGTAACCTACTACTTTATCAAGGAACCAATTTAAGCCAATTGTTTTCCTTCATGTCACAGGTCCTTTGAACAGGTCCTTCTGTCTTGTGTCAAAGGCAAACCTTTCCACTTCTAGTGGAATCCTTGCTGAATTAAAATTGCAACAATTTACCACTTACTTATGTAAAACTCATTGACACAGCCACAGTTTCATTTATTTTCTTCATCTCACGCTTGCATTTTTTTATGTACTTGTGCACTGCGTTTGCAATACACTTGCAAAATGCACTTGCATTTTTTCTATGAAAATGATAATAGATTGCACTATAAAAGCTCATGTTTTAATTTATTTTTAATGTGATTCCAGGTAATATTTACATTTCAAGGCACATATTTGAAAGTTTGAGACATGGTTCTCTGATCGCACCCTTGTATCATCAGCACAATGTAATAAACTGAAAATAATGGAATTATGCCATTGCAAAAGAAATGTGGGCGAAATAAAAATTAGTCTTTGACTAATGGTGACAGATATATAGATATTGTTTGTGTATTATCATTCCAAATTCATGCAGTAAAAAATAATGGTAAGGTTATTAGGTACAAATGCTAGCACAATATATTGCAAACCTTTTGACATTCTCTGTGCTACCTTGCACGTCTCTGTCTTCACCCTGCTCTGTGTTGTCTGGTCCAGTAATAGACATGCATCTGCACCCTTCCCTCAGAGGGGAATGGCCAGGGGGGCCATTCCATGCTATAAAGTCCCACAGAGATCAGACTGGCTGCATCAGGAAGGCAAAAATCTTACACTGAAGAAAACAAGAAACTCTTAGGAAAACAAACATCACATATTAGTATTAAATAAAGAGGCATACTTGATAAACTAGAAATCTTGGATATCTTTGCACTTCATTTCTAGAACATTGGCTCCATTAAAATAGATATTAGACTTATAAACCAGAATCTGCAAATAGTCTGCAGCCTGACTCCACAAAGTCATGTAGTACAGTTACACGTATACACAGAGACAAGAGTTAAAAAAAGCAAAACTTTAATCCTTTGTTAAGATGGAAGTGGCTAATAATTTTCTCCAAACCGGCTCCTACATGAGAGGTGTACTTTTAAATAAATTTATCAGGCCTTATGAACCATTAGAGATCTGTCCTCCTAATGTAATTAGTATTTTGTCACCAATCAGCCTTGCTGTTTTTTCTCATTTATCTTTGGTTATGGTGGCAAGCTAAGGGATTTATTGGTTGCTCTAAAATTTTAGAGCATCATTAAATCATAACATATAAGTCACAAAGTAAAAGAGCAAAATAACAAGTTGTTTGCATCATCCAATACAAAAAAAGAAGAAAACAAAAAAACAGGCTTCCTGAGTCTTGGAAAAGATGGCTGTGGCATATAAATTAGAGTTCTGCTTCCTTTGAAGGAATCTGATAAACATTTCTGCAAGCATACATTAATTAAAAGGCTAGAACTAGGTGGTAGCATGTGTCAAAGAACTGTGCTGCACGCTTTCTCAGTTTCCCACCTGGCCTTTCTCTAAGTGCTTCTTTTCCTCCCTTCTAGTTTTCTTTATGTATTTCTGATTTTCTCTTCTCAGCTATTCACTTACACACTAACAAAAAGCCTCATATGCAATGGATATTTCTTTCATTTACACTGAAATTGTTTTCCTACAGAAGCATACTTCAAATCCAAAGCAATCCCTCCTTCTTGAGTCCATAGGAATGATTAGCTAGAAGTACGTTATGTCAGCAAGAGTACTTCTGACACTCTCCTACATTAATTTCCTATCTCCCTGATACAGTTCAACTGAATCATTATTGCATGTTAGCCAGCACTAGCAGAAAACAATCATTACCCACATTTCACATCTGCTGGTTTGCTTTTTGCTAATCATAACTTCTCCCTCAGGTGGGCAGCCACCTATTTTGGCTATCCTTACACGTTTTTGATTGAGAATGAGTAAGGAATGGATACAGCATTAGTTCTGTATACAGCATCAGTTCAGGATTTAAGGAGCCCAAATGAAACTGAGAAAGCATACTGATGCTGGTCACAAATTATAATGCAAAGCACAAATGTTGTAATAAGTTAATATTATTACTTATGATATTAAGCTCCCCTTAGGGAAAAAATGTTCAGGGTGATGCCATGTCTCTGCAGCTCTCCATTTGAGCTAGCAGAATTGAAATACTGCTGGGCTTGTGTTGGAGGATGAAGGGTATAATCCGCGTTTTCAGCATACAGATAGTTTTCATTGCATTATAGGGAATGCAGCTTGTGTTCTAGAATGTCTTGTAGGAAAACAAAACAAAAGAAACCCCCACACAATGAGTTTGGATAGTGATGATGGAAACATCATCATGTTGAAATCAATGATGGAAGCAAACAACAGAAGTCAAAAAAATAACCAGTAGTTTCTATGGGTATAATAAGAGCTGAAAGTGATAGATGTGATCTATGGAAAAGTGCAGTCTATTTATGGAAATTCAGAAATAAATTATGATTTTCCAAAATTTATGGCATAGAATCTTTATCTTGAAACACTAGTAAATGAAAATTGAAAGAGCCCTAAAAAAAAAAAAAAAAAAAAAAAAAAAAAAAAAAAAAGGAATGAGTGAGTAAAAGAGAGAGGGAGGGAAAGAAATATGAATAAATTTATGAAATATAAAAAGAAAAAGTGTTATTAATCTTTCTGAACATCTTAGAAAGGATGAGACTGGGTAGTATTTGGATACGGTAGATCTGCTTTTGTTTTGCAGTTCTCCAAGGGAATTCTCTGTTCTGATATTATGATCTTCCTGTGTTCAAAGGAGAACTATTATTGTCAAGGGAAGTTCTGTACGTTTAGTATGAGCAGACATATTTTGCATAATTCTGAGAAGATAATTTTGTACAAAATCATCATCTGATTATATTGCAGGAGCTTTATATGAAGTGTCGCTATAACAAAATAACCTTTTTTCTGTAAGAGTAGTGCCCCACTTTCTTCTCTCTTGTAGCTAGCCAACAAACATTATCAGCTGTCTAATCATCAAGTATGAGTCACACAGATTCTCTGTAGACAGTGACTAAGTTTCCAGCATTGTCAATTTATCTCTTTTTCTTTCCTAAGTAAATCAATTTTCTTCTCGGATGTTTAAATTGTCTTAATTGCTGGTGGTCTGGCTGGGAGCTGTATCACACTTTTTTTTCCGAGCTGCTGCTGTTACTCAGAACTGATTTTATGTTGGTTATTAGCAGTATTGGTTTTATTACCTTTAAGTTCAAAAACATCCCTGTTTAACTAAAGACTGTAATGCCCCTGTCTTTGGCATTACAATTTATACAGACAAATATAGAGGAGACGGAGAAAGAGTTACAGAGAGCTGAACTGTTGTGCTGAGATTTTGCTCCCACAGCACAGCCAGTTACAGAACTCCAGGCACTTGGCTCCCAGTAACTGAACTAGCTATTAGACAACACTGCCTACCTTGACATTATGTTACTAGGATAGTAAATGACAAGTAAAAATGAGTTAAAGTGGTGTAAATGAAACAAAAATGGCCTTTAAAATGGTCACATTATTCAGAGTTTAGAAGTGAATTTTTTATTATGGTCCAGTAATACCATCAAGACATCTAAAACTCAATCTCCTGCACAGAATTCTTACAGGGATTACATTTGTAAAATAGGGTAACCAAAGACTACCAACACACATTTTGCTACTAACACTGCAAGGCAGTGGAAGAGATGTTTCTATGGCCTATGCAATGAATTGGTTGGTCAGAAGTTGCTATTGCAGCCTGTCATAAGCCAAGCAAAGCCTTTACTCAGAAGCTTGAATCCACCCTTCCTAGAAGTAAGAATGAAAAAAAAATCCCTCATATTGTTTCTAAATATTTAAGACCTCTAGAATCCAAACTGGGATTCTGATCAACCTTAATATTTCCTTCCATACATATACTTTCCAAATAGGACCAGGAATACTACGAAACAGTGTTCTCAAAAGCATTTTTCTTAAGACTGGAGAGAGCAGTACTAGAAATCTCATGAGAAAAATCTGTCTCTGAAAGCTTTCCAGCTCATTCCTCCAGATTCAAATGACTTGGATGGTCTTAATACAATCAGCTAAGTTTTCAGCTGTTTATCCAAAGCAAACTGAAATTATGAAAATTTTAAAGTTGCCCATCACTGCTAGAATGATACAAGCATATGTGGTTAATCCTGGCCACATTCAGCACTGCTCTGGTCAATTCCCACAAGAAATCTGATTCTTACTATGGTTTAGGAGTATTTAATCTAATTTGACAATGCTCAGCCTGCTTCTCAAGTCTTTGAACAATTTCTTCTATTTGCTACAGTAGTGTGTCCACTGCCTTTTGAGTAATATGTGACCTACATACTTCCTATTCCTTTTGTAATTCAAGATCTAACTCTCCATAACCCATACAGGAGTACTATCTCAAACAGATCAAATACTATAATAGTTTCCATGACTGTTACTGTTAAAAAGAAGATTTGGTTTATAATGTGCTGAAATGGCTGTTTGTTTCAAATGAGTACTGTGACTTACACACTGAAAGATTTGATGTAATTTAGCATGCTAATCATTTTCCAATTATACTTTTATTTGGATTTTAGCAGGATAGACTGTTAAGCAAAAGTAGCTGTCATATTCAAAATGTTCATTCTGATGGTCAAGATCTACAAATATAATCAATTTTCTGCTTTGAAAAGTTTAAAGTTGATCACATCAAATTCATATCAAAGATAAACAAAACATTTTGTTCCACCCAACTTGAGCTGAATTACTGATCTTGCAATACAAGTGATCCTTTCTGATGCTAATCTCTGTAGACATAAATCCTTAATGCCAAAACTGCACCTGGTATAGTATGATGTACATCCTTCAACCCTTGCAGTAAAGACATAACTGAAGTATTACAGTCTTGCAATATGTTCATAATACAGCAGAGTTCCTAATTTAATCTTTTAGTGCATGACTACAGAATTTAGTATTTTTTAAACAGTGTAGCTACCTGAGAGCTCAGATTGTCACCAAGAGCTGCTGTTCCATACACAGACAAAAACCAGCATAGCACACCAGGAATAAACATGTCTTTGTCCAACTTAATTAGATATAAAGCTGATCAAGAACTCTGTCGGCACACAAACATGAAAGATGAGTACTTTCGAGCCTTCCAAACCCTTTGTGGCTTTCTGTGCAGTCAGTATTTTAAATATGCACACACACACAATTTCTTTTGCCTTGGTGGGCATGGTGCTGATTAAAAGAGGTAAATGCAAAAGCCAAATCCATCAAGCTTGGCTTTAACATTCTAACATGCTGCAGAAGGCCATAGATCACTTCTACTGAACAGGATTTAAGAGATTAATTGTGCAAGCAGTCAATGGCAGGCTTGTTAGGAGAAAAATCCAATGGTGCTAACACTTCAAAAAGCTATGAACTGCATTGATAACTGACTCTTCATTAGAGATTACTATTACTGTCTTCTGCAGGGTTTCCCCTTTGACCTGAGTGGTTAGTGAGCTTTCAGGACTTCTACAGTTTTCTTCTATTTAGAGAAGAAAGTGGTGACAGAGTCAGATGATTCTTTCATTGAATCCTATTTATTTTCAAAGAATGAAAATCGTCTCCTTCTTCTCTGAACAGAAGAAGAATCAGAAAGTCAGGAAGAAGTTCACTCGTTCACCATTTCTTTCCAGAAGATCTTCACACAAAATTGCTGCCATTTAGCTTGCTCTTACTCCCACTACAAGTCACCTTCAACCAACCCTGTCAACACTGTTTTAAAAGCATTCTTATGATAATACATCAGACTGGAGATTCTTGTATAGACCCAGACCACAAATACTTAATACTCCTTGAGAGAGCCTTAGTATCTTTTAAACAATGTAGTGAGACATACTCAGCCTTGATATTTTTCCCATTGCTGTCATTTGCCTGGAAAGGCTTTGCAGCTGCCCACTTCTGAGCTAAATACACCCGCACTCCCACTGACTTACAGATAAAGGATGCCTTTTTCCTACTCATTCAACAACACTTTTAAGGATGGCGGATGGGAAGAAAGGCATGAGAGACATGGGCCAGAGCAGGGAAGTCTGAAGTCTGAAGTCTTCCTCAGATCGTTTGCAGTGTCAGTCCGTATTATTAATAATAAGTAGGCAGCTGGCACAGGAGAGCTTAGCCTAGGTAGGCATTTGTCTGTGCAGAGCAGGGCATGCTCCCTCCCTTTCTAGGACTTTGGTGTAAAGACACTGTTATTGCCCTGGGATATGCCTTGGAGCCCAGAATTGGCATTATTGACCAGCACTCGAGGAAGCAACCAGAAGCAAAGAAAGCGGAGCTTTCAGATCTGTGTGTTCATGGGGAAAAGGGGCTGAGTTGGGAAGCAAAACCATTCCGCAGGCACCAAGACATGAAACAGGACGCATGTGAAAAACTCACATGTACTTCATGCCAATCAGATGTTGGAAACCTTTATTTCAGTCCACTGCTCATACAACCTGCATCTGGACAGGTGGGGTACACAGGGATCCCCCTCCTCGGCTGCCTGCTCTACTGGGCAAAGAAGAGCCAATGATAAGAGATAATGCGCTCTCTCTAGACCCCATATCCATGATGTTGCATCTCTATGAATTCTTCTGGGTAGTTCTCCCTTTCTAATCGTGTTTGTAAGGCAGGCTGTAGCTCCACTTTATGTCTGCCAATGAATTTAGAGAGAAGTAAAAATGACAATTTTTCCTTTAGGAGACTTGGAACCTGAGGGTAGGGAAGAGGGAAGGGTCAAACTCCGAACAGGCTTGAGATAGAAAGCTCTGATTGATGTCTGCTTACAAGGATCAGCCCAATGTTCCTCAAATTGTAGCATCAGAGTGTGTTAGAGTGGGAGAAGAATTGTCTAATTTTAAGTAATTACGCAGCCAGCTTGAAGAACAGCAAGAGCTGTTAAATGAACTAACTGCGGTAGTATATTGTGAAAGCAAGAGCAACCCAGTGGGGCTGGTCTGTGAAAGAAACATAAAGCAAATGAGTGCAAATGATTTTGGCAGTACATTTTAACAGCTGAAGTTAAACATGTGTCAGTGTTTCCATTCATAAACCTCTGTCTCAGAGTACAGGGGTTGTATCTTGGCTGTGAAAATGAGCCCCAAGCTGAAACTTGACATGCCTTCTCAGACAAGGATCTTTGTTTGTTCACTTCATTCTTGCAAAAAATAATAAAAAAGGGGAAAAAATAGCTGTTGGAATACAACCATTATTAGAACAGTTTCAAATATTTTTCACTCTGACATGAAAATGATCATAGTTTGAAGTGGAAGTTAAGTTGAGCAGCTACTGTGACAGATTTTTTTTAAAGAATTAATTGATTTTTAAAATCTTACCTGGTCCTAGAGCCCAGCCTGTGCTAGCTATTGACCTGTGAGGAGTGGCTGTACTGTTCCTCTGCTATACAAAGATGCAGGAATAGCAGTCTACCAAGCTGGTCATTGAGATGGGCTTTCCCTGCATCCTGGCTCAAGGGCAATGGAGCCACTGACCTGCTTCTCTTGTGGTTCCCTCACCCTCAAGCCTTCCAGCCACATTTTCCCTATGGCTCCACTTTCTCTATGGCAGTCTGTACTACCAGCTCTCCTAACAGGACAATCATCAAAAAAGGGTCAACATTTTTTTCCCTTTAAAAGCAAGTTTTAAGAGCAAGCTGTTTTTTTGATTAAACAAAATGTTTCATAGAAAGTCTTTTTTCCTCCATGCTTTCAAATCTAATAAAATGCAAAAACAAAAATGAAAACCAAAATACCAACCAACCCCCACCTCCCAAAAATTCACTAGCTTAATCATTTTAATTTTTGATGAAAATTGACCTTTCTGCTGTAGAACCTACTCTCCATAATTTCTGAGGGATTCCAATACAGTTCCTATATCCCCAAAGCTTTGATAAGTAAAACACAGAATTTAATCTTCTTGAATTCATCCCTGTTTCACTTTCTGCGAACCTGCGCTTTACTTTCAGGAATGTTTTTCAAAATAACAGATATTAAATGAATATTCAAGAGTACTTGTAAAAAATACATAAGATTCCTGTGCAAGCATTCACATCAGAAACTTGATGCTAAGAATTAAGCTCATTCAACCAAGGAACCAAGACCACAGGATGCAATCTGAGTGGAACTGAACAACTTCTGTTAAATTATTAATATTTTCAACAAATTGCTTGGGAACAAACTGCCACTCAGAACTATTTGAATAGCAAATCCATTTGAGAAAACTCAATATTGTTTTGCAGAACATTCACAAAGAGTACAATAAACATGATTTACTAAATATATTGCCAACTCCAAAATATTCTCTCAGTCCTAGCATTTACTCTGTCTGAAATAGTGCCTACAGACAATGAATTCACATGCGTAGTAGAAATGTGTTGGGCACACCATGGGGTTGTGGGAAATTTTTCAGTATGCATGTTGGTCCAAATACAGAAGTGCACAGCCTGGGAAGCAAAGATTTGAACTGCATTAACACTGCACTTTGTAGAGATACTTTTTTTCCATTTTTTTCCATTCTAGTTGCAATTCTGTGCTCATTGCTATGGTATCCAAGTGCCTGTGAGAATAATTATAGCATGGTTCCATTTAGCACAATGTTCAGAAGTAGTTCACTGAGATTGTTAAATGGTATTCACCACTTCTAGCTTGCTCTACTCTCTCCTTACATCAGCAAAAGCCAATATTAATCTGTTATGTACCAGCGTAATATTTTTTTCTTCCTGCATAGTATTATTTGAGCTCTTCTGTTTACATTAATTAGGTTTCTGCATCCTTTTAGCTTAGCAGATTGTGAAGATGAGGCCAAAATGGAAGTTCTTCTCCACTGATTTTTTAATGCTTAATACCTTATTTCTAGAATTATTTGATACTCTGTATAAAAAAAAAATCTATACTTTAATATCTGCTCTTTCAGTTGGATCCAAATGCATTGCATCCTCAATCGTTTCAGTATCCACCATATATACCTTCAATCTGTTTAAAAGACAAATTCTTTCTTAAGAGGCCCATCCCATCCCTTTTGGGACAGTGAAGGCATTTGATCGCATAATCGTATTGTGATTTTGTAATATTGTGATTAATGGTATAGCTCACTAAGCCATATGCTAAACCGTCTTCTTTCTGCTGTTTATCAGTTTCACTAAACAAATTCTCCAAATATTTATCTCATTATTTTTCTTTCATTTGTAAAACTGAAACAGTGAAAGATCTTTCCAATCTTCATTTGCTATTTTAGTTGTTTTCATGAAGGACTATGTACAGGGATGGGAATGATCAATTTTCTGAGAGCTTTCTCTGCAATGATTTCACTTTGACCAAAAGGATCCTTTCTCTTGCTTGATGACACTGAGCAACACTGAGCATTACTTTCTTGCCTTTGCAACCTATTGTTTACAACTGTACCTATTTCTGTCTCTCTGGTTTTGAAAGTAAAATTCCCTGTTGAAAAGTAAATATTTAATGCTTTCTTTTTTTCCGGTTCTTTTTCTTCTTTAAAGGAAATTGTAAAAAGAGAAAACCAGAATCTGATATTTCAAAAGAGCTTCTAAGGTTGTTGCTGATGCTACTTATTCAAGTACCATCATTGACTGTAAGTTCAGAAAAAAGAGGGTGGTCAGGGTAGGTGTGAAGAAAACAAGTATGCCTTTGTGTTATAGATAGTTAAAACTCCATTGAAATAGGTTAGCTGACAAAAAGTGGGGGGAAAACACAAGTTAAAAACAATAAAAATAAAACAATAAACAAAATTGTGGCTACATGGCTACTGAATGAGCACGTAACAACAAAATGCAGATTCTTTAAAAACATTTACAGAAGTCAATACAAGCACTGTTGTTTTTCTAAAACAGACTGCCCATAGCATTTATTTACTCAGATATAGAACTAAAGTATGCTTTTATTCAGTGCTGTTAGATGCCAAGGTTCTGTACTGTTTTCAAATATGCCATAATGCATCTGCTCCATGTCTCTTACAGAGAGGCAGTGGTCCATGACATGCAGTTTAAACAATGATTTTTGCTTAACTGTCATTTCACAGTCAACTGTATGGACAAAGGGCAATTCTGATCTTGTCTGACCTCTCAAACAATAGCCTGTAATTTTTCCTTCTCACCAGTAGTGTGCAACATTCTTCCTTCTCAGACTAAGCTCTTCTCAGAGCATCCACAAACTACTCAACTCTTCTTTTGCTTTCCAGTTTTGGGGACAAGTTCTGTAGTTTGTCCTACCTGTTCATGTTAGAAGTCTATTCTTGCCACGAAACACCCCTGACAAGAAGGAAGACAATGAAACCTTTTACTCTCTGTTACTTAGAGCTGAGAAACTTGAAGCAGACCTGTATCAGCCTAAAATTTGGTAGGATATCCATTAGGTAAAGTTTTAGGTTGAACCGAATAGCATCTCATAAATGAAAGAGTGAAAGAGAAAATGAAAGGCTAACATGAAGAGCTTGACCCCACATCTAAGAAAAGCAGCATAAGGAAAGTTCAATTTCGTGGTGATCCATTTTCTGAATTGCTTTCTCAGCAGCCTAGAGTCACTACAAACATTTTGTCATTTTCAGACCCTATAGCTACAGAAGGTAGCTTTCCTTGTAACTAAGAAGGCCTACAGGAATCAGACGCAGAAAGCATCTTCTTGTTCTGAGCAAAGGGAGTATTAAGTAGGAAGTAAATGACTTGTATAATGAGAGTTTGCAGTATATTAACCTTAAGCTACCTTTCTTCTCCCCCTGACCTATGATTGCCTTTGTTATGTAAGTATCAGAGATAGCTTTAGATGATGTTAGCACTTCTTAAAGCAATTACATTGATAATAGCAATGATGTTCTTCTGCAAGCTTAGCAAATGAAGCATTGGGTAATAGTATTAAGAACTTTTCACCACTAGGTCATCATTAACTTGATCTGGTCAAACAGATAACAACAGAAGAATGTTGCCATCCAATTAATGGTGCATAGTGGCCTACCCATAATGAGCTGGTTTCAATCCAGATCCTGTTCACAAGTTAAGAAACAATCAGTTTAATTGGGAACTAATTGGCATCTGGCTTGCCAGTCTTGATAATCTTTAGGGCACAATCTAAATATGGGACTTTATTCTGACTGCAAGCTCCTTAAAGGAAACACTGTTTATTACCGTTCTTGAACAATTCTGTGCTATCATCCTTGTGAATATTATAGCTATCGTTGGTCTGAAACTACTTTCTGTGACATTCTCCTATATATGTTGTAACTGGAGACAAATAGAAGACCTCAGTTTTAAGATCTATCAACCTACTGCCTTTCAAAGAGCATATGAAATGTAGGTATTATATTTCCCCAAAATATTCAAAAATCATGGAAAGTGATCTTTGCATGAGTGAGAGGTTATATTTCTTGGTGTGGACTGATTCTGATTTTTGTCCAAACCTGTCTGCCTGTCTCAAGCTATCATGTAGGAAAATCTTCTGAAAGCAAACAAGTCGCTCTACAAGAGAGAGCACAAAGAAGGAAGTAAAAATACATACCTCTAAAACCTGAGAGACCTATGAATGTCTCACCGTGCTTACAGGACATAATTTAAAACTTTGAACAGACTCTTGTCTTAATATACTCAGACTAGTATTACAGGGAGCTTTCTGAATCTGTGGGACAAAAATCCCTGACTCGCAGTGATTAATGCCAAAAAATATTAGCCAGATAGTATAAATCTCTAAATGAGCAAATGATCAATTCAAACTGACTGAATAGATATCAGAAATTAGAGAAACTAAAAGAAATCACTTGCTACACTCTTGGAAGTTTCCTCAAATAACTTTTGTCTTCACCTTCACAATAATGTACTTCATTAACTACTCTGTCTGGGGTACACTTAGTTTTGCTGGGCACAAGAGGGAATAATAAGCCAAAATATGCTAAGCCTTACTTGATCTATGCAAAGACTTTTCTCTCTTCTGAAGTTTTGGTGAAACAAAGCCATATTTGATAAACTTGAGTACATGGCTTTGGTTTTATGGTTCTTTCACTGAGCCAGAGAATAAGAGGACTAATCAAACCTTGGGGACCATATGAATTTGACAACAGTGACAGAGGGAGAAATGGTGAGGAAAACCAAAAAAAAAAAAAGAGGGAGGAAAGAAAAGAGCAGCTGAATGAAAATGAGTTGAGGGAAAGGAACAATCATTTCAACATCAATATATCACTGCAGGGGTCTTGGGATTTGGAGGGTGAGTAACAAGCAGCGGAAGGAGAAAAGTGAAAGCCATGATGAGAAGAGGAGGGCAGGTCTACCTATTGCAAACAGAGAAGGGCCAGAGGAAAGAGGTGTTGAGCTGTCCTCTGTAGCCGCAATAGCCAGAACTATAGGACTCTCAAAGCTGTTTATCTTTTTGAAATCCATCTTTTGCTTCTACTTCCAGTAATTTAAGTCACCACATTGGGGTATTTACTATCTGCCCTGATGAAAACTGTTCTGAGTTTGACAAATACTGTTTGTATTTGTCTTAATACCTTGTCAAACAAGACCTAGAATTTTTACTCAGCTGCAAGAAAAATTCCACTTGCCTCTTTGAAACTTCAGTATACTAGATAGTCTCACAAAATTTCCAACATTTCTATGCCTTCAGAAATATGAGCAGAAACTTTTTTCAAAGACTCCATTTCAGTACTGTAGATACTTTGAAAAGAAGAAATCGCTCATACAAAGATGTGATAGAGGATATGATTACAAATACATATTTTCTTTAAAGACTTATTAACTTACGCACAGTGCCACACTATATGTTCTGGAAATGGCTCACAACTGCCCAGCCTAAAATATGAGCAGAGAAACTTCACATCTGTCAACAAAAAAAAAATGCTTAAATATACCTTCAGTGACATCTGTGTTCAAAACCTTTTTTCAAAAATAAATGTCTTCTTATTACATTACTGTTCTCCCTTAGAGAGGGAGAGGAAGATGAGAGGAAGATGGCACCAGATTTTTTTTTTTTCCCCTCTTAGAGCAATCCTTAGAAATGCTAAGATAAATCCCATTTTAGGTTGGGAGATCCCGGAGCTCAGCAAATGGAGCACCTTAAACACATGTTAAAGCTGTCAGCATTTTGGGGGGGCAGTTCCCTTATTTCTTTCAAATCATCTTTTTTCCTGACACTTCCGTCAGCAGCAGAGCTCGTTCACTGCTCAGCAGCCCCATACAAAACACTATTAGCTTCTCAGAAGCCCATGGGGAATAGGGGTCAGCCTGGGCAGTTCAGGCAGGAATATCTTTTGAGGAGAAAACTGCATTAAATGATAAGTTAATAGCAGTATTCACATTAAAAGCCTGTTGAATGCAAGTGGGTTTCAAATAAGAACAGGCCCTTGTTCCAGATTACAGATTCAACTAGATCCATATTAACAGCTTCAGGTTCAATCAGCAGTTTTGCTAACCACATGGAGAGGCTTCAAAAGACATCTTTGGGCAGGACATGGAAGCTACATTTTTATAGTTGGTTTTCCTAAGGAAAACACAGATGCCAAGGAGGAATAGATTTTGCAGCCACAGAAGTACTTTATCATGCTTTAATAAAAAATGAAAAAGGAGAAAAATGTAGGAGAGCAGTTTTACATGAAACACAGTTTTTAAAAATACTTCTTTCCATGAGCAGCAGAACTGATGAAGCATGGTTACCAATGGATTTTTGTCCCTTCCTGTTTGAAGCACCTCACCACAATGCCCTCATGTACCCCATACCCCTAACAAGCCCTCTAACTGCAATATGCTGTAGCTAGTTCTGGTTTCCTGGGCATTTTCTGGTTGGCTACTCTTGATGGGCCAGATGATCCTGCCCATGTAATGTGAAACAACTCAGTTTCCCTCAGTGAGAACATTGATTTGCACCTCTTCATTCTGCCGAGTTACCAGTTTGCTTGAAACTTGCAAGGAATTATTCTTGAGATTTCTTTCCCGCCATCAAATTCGATTTCCACTGGGTTGAAATTTCAGAAAGTTAAAAAGGTTTTGGGAGGGAGGCTGCTAGTGAGATTATCTCGGCTTGGTTTCTTCAGGGAAGTAAGTGAAAAAGATACTTAACAGACACAAATACTCCAACTAGACAAGGACCTAACAAAAGGTCCCAATCTGGGAATCTCACTCTGCTTGGAGTAATAAACGTTCTGTTGATTACGCAAATTCAGTTTGTCAAATCGATTGTGCTACTTTGGCTGAAAAGTTAGACTATAGTTTTGCTTGGGGGTGTTTTCACTCCCACATATAAGCTAGGAACCAAAAGAGTTGAAAGAATCAGTATCATGTTAAAAACAAGTCAGTTTTCCAAATAACTGATTTTAACATTACTTTATTGAAAACATTCCTCAGGAAGGACAGACCCAAGATAATGTAATACAAATACTGCAGGAAAGAAATACATAAGTAGGATGATTATTATAACAGAAAGAAAATAATCTTAATACTGAAATTCTTGTAAGTTTTAAGAGGTCAAGAAACACTAATAAGTGGCCAGCTTATTAGGACTAAATGTTGGCCAAGCTTCAAATGCAAAGCTGTGAGAAGCAAATAACTCATTGCCCTGAAGAATGAGAACTTCAACATGAACATGAGATCTTGTGTTTTCCACGCTCTTCTTTTCTTTTCTAATTTCTAATATTAACCCTGCACTTTCACAAAYATGCAAGTGTATGTAACTTAATTTGGCACTTTGCTTCTAGGCAGACTAGATCTAAGTTCACTAACATTCACTGTACACATCTATTTATTCAATACATTAGGAAATTTTTTTCTTGGTGTTTTGACAACACAGAGCCTAATGGAGTTTTGAACCATGATGTGGGCTCCTAGGTACTGATGGCAGATATTATCAGCTAAGCTGATATCTCTCTATAAAACAAGATATTTTAATAAACAAGATGTTCCAGTTTCAGAATTCTGCTAGGAAAACTTAAACTTATAGTCAGAAACCTTTGATAAACAGGTTTGTTGTGAAGACAAAGAGATGAAAAGTTGTATAGTATTTGTTACTGAAGATGGGTCTTCACTAGAAGGATTTAATCACTAGATTTAAACTGTGCCATGAGCACATGGCAAAGAAGAAGGGGTAAGAAGGATTTTTATTGCAGTACTTACAACTAGCTGAAGAGGATACCATCTTCTGAACAGAATCTAAGGGAGCCCACAGACTCTCGGAGGTGAGAATTGAGAACCTGCAGTGTTCTCTGCTGGTTATTTTTCTTATGCAATTTTTCCCTTTTCTAAATAAATCCACCTCAGTTCTCTCAGATCTGATGTCTAATTCTGCAGACTGTGGTTCTTTGCTCTGGGTTGAAGTCTGATGAAGTCCTAACAGTGTCATGCTCTGTACTGGGCAGCAGTGGTTGCTAACCCATCTGCTTAGCAGGGGACACTATGCTCTTTCCAAATATGCTGGGAAAGAAGATGCAAGGACTTGCTGAGCCCTACTTCTTATCCTGTGTTTTCTATCAGCTTCCTACAAACTATTCTTTGTTCCCTCACTCTCTCCCCCTTTTTCATCTGGGATTCTTTGATCACAAAGAAAAGTTTGGATATACCACAGGATAATGGATGTGCTCACAGCAACCAAAAGGTTGGAGAATTGATACAATAAAATTTTGGCCAGGAACACTCACAGAGGCAATTTTGCACTACCTGCATTGCCCTTAATACCCTATTAGAGTCTGTCAGAGGTATTTGACAAGCAATATTGCTCAGACAGCTATTCCCTCCTCTCTTCGCTGTTCCTCCAAAAGTGGCTTAAATAGGTTTCCCAGCACAGCACTGGTCTCAGGCACCCACTCATCATTTATCTTCCCAAGCCATTAACCACAATCATGTGCAATTTAGAGCAGTTTCTGGTCTTTCCCTGAAACAAAAGAGTCACTCTTGTCATGAATATTATTGCTCATGAATCACAGTGATTTTCAGCCATGCCATCAATTATAAGCCTAGCTAATTGGAGTGCCAATAGTGTTGCCTCTCTTCAGAGAGAGAGGCTCCTGCCATGAATTTTACTGGCCATGAATCACAGTGTCTTCAAACAAGAGACTCCCCTTCACTCTTCTCCACTGACCTGAAGCCAAGGCACCAGCATTGGCTTCCTAAAGTTATCAGGCTATGCAATGTCATAAATCCACATCTAACCAGTTCACCAAGGAAGATACTCTATTTCTCTGTTCCCATATTGCTTCCAAGTCTCTCTCAAGGCTGTCAGATCTTTGTATTAGACTGCTATCATCAAGGAAATTGGCAGAGAGTTTCCTCTGTGGCCTTACAGTTCTCATGCCAAGTCAATATTCCCCCCCACTTTTTCCAAGGTAACTGCAGAGATCCAGCTATCTAAAAGATGATTCTCATTTCTCTCCTCAGACAGACAGCAACTGCTGCCTCCAAGCTGTTTCCTGGGACTTCTGGGATGTATGCTGCTGCATAACTGATAAGTAGTAGCCAAAATCTATCACCTTTGTTTCTGAGCAATAGCATTCATGGGAAATGGATCTTGTGCTGGATTGTGAGTGAAGAAGAGGGAGGCTGGGAATTTGAATTGCACCTAGCAAAAGAACAAGAAAATTGATTGCCTCTTCAGCCTCTAACTTTAAGCACAAGACAGGGTGAGAGCACAGAATTCGGTAACTCTTCTGGAAAGTCATGCAGGAGAAACTCCCAAGATTGCATCTGTTTCCTCCTCAGATGGAAAAGTATCAATCTATAAGAGATGGAGGAAAAGTATGCTAACGTGAATGAATTATCAACTCTAAACACCCACTTCTCACCCAGCAAAACATATTACTGAATAACAGAACAAATTCTACTTTCACGAACTGTGTTGACACTCAAAAGTAGCCCAGCACAATCAGCCTTTGCCAGCTGACACTGTCACAAACCAAGACTACCAGACAACATTGCTTCTTATCAAATTCAGTACCACTGGTAGCTCCTTTCTCCTCCATCACTTTCAGCTGCAACCTTCAGCCAGCTTAACTGTCCCTCCATCTATTTCCACCGCCATAGTTGGTTCTTGTGGCTGGACCAAGCAATCACCATCACTGTTAATGACTAAACCACAATCTCCACTCATTACCTCCAGTTTTCACTGACAAAGAAATTTCCCTCATGACTTCCTGACATTAACATAGATTCCTTCAACTACTCCAAGTATCTTAATCATTTGTTAAATAGGCTGGAGAGTTGTACTTGGCCCTCAGACATCTAGGGTATTTATGAAGTCCCCACAAATTTCATCAAACTGGAACAAACTTGTGTTATATCTTTAGCACCAGTGCCTGGGTGATACCCATGATCTGCACTGTGAGCCACCAGCATGACTCATGGCATGGCAAGGCATGGCACTGTGGTGGCTGAGGGCTGCTTTGGGTTGTCCCTGCCATAGAGATGTTGCACCAAGGATGTGGCTTCCCACTTAGGTGTATAGCGCTAAATATAGACTTCCTCAATGAATCTGCAATAGCTGGTATGTACAGGCTGCTGCAGGGCTGCCTAGTGCTGCATACTTATCTCTGCTTGCAGTAACTGTTCCTCAGGCCAACCTATTGCCTGCTGGGTTTGGTCCTGCCTTTAGAAGCTGCCCTATGATTCCTTCCCTCCTCTCCAAATCTCATCTGAGCACAGTCCTTCATTTTCTGATGCCTAAACTTGGATCTGTCCAGMCCCTTGTCCCCATAACAACTCAGTCTCTAATAAAGTCTAACTATATTCTAACTACTAGTTCTGCAGACTAACTGAGCAAGTAGTCTAAGCTGAGTTAACCACAATTAACAACTTACAAAATGCTAACCCTGTCTACTATAGCAGACACTCTAGACCACTGTGAGAGACCATTGTACCCCCCATGCTTGCCATACCTCATCTTTTTTAGTTTGCATCAGTACAGAAAGGGGTTTGTGAAAAGAAGATATGAGAGAAATATTTTTGGGGGTAGTTTGGTTGGCTGAATGGTTGTAACTAGGTTATGTGAACTGAAAAGATGATTAGGCAAGAACTGCAAGTCAACAGCACATGCATGTGAGCACTCTTTTCAAACAGAAGCAATAATGGCAATATTTCTGGCCGGCATTAGTGAGTTTAGCAGAGTGAAGACTGGCAGAAAACTTCTCTCTGGCCAGCTCAAACCTTCTCCATTACCTCATCTAGCCACCCTGTATGAGTCCCAAAATGCTTGTGATAGTAAATTATTCACTTTTGTCAAATCAGATCATGTGAGTTACTACAACAAAATCAGAATATAAATTCAAAAATGACAGGATGAGAGTATCTCACATGGCTTTTTCCTCCATTTGTCTAGTGAATAAATAACTATCAGTTTAACAGCAATGCAGACCATCACTGGCTATTGTCTGTTTCCAATTCTGCTTAAGCAATAAGCTTACTGGAAAAAATGTTCTGAACACTTCAATATAAGAGATATGAAAAAAACTCATTAACAGTCTAGGGATAATCTAAGTCCCATTCCTGAAATATTTTGCATTTTTCAAAGGAAAGAATTCTTGACTCAGTCTCAACAAAGGGTGAATTACCTTATACTTAATTTCAGTTGGATGAGGTCTGTCAAGATTAGAATAAAATCATTGAATGCCTCCTTTCTTCTTTCTTGAATTGATACAGTATATCCTGTGACACAAAATCAATGATGTCTAAAAAATGCAGAATAAAGAGTCCAAGAAAATAAGAGGGGGAGGACTTATGGATGCATCACATAAAACTCCCAGTACATGCAACTGAGTTGTAAAAGATAGCATGTTTTAGTGCAGAGGTCATCACCAGGTACCCAGGGGATTACACTCATCCAGTGGGGAAAGTAGCAAATTACTGAACTCCTCTACAGTAGATGTAACGGAAAGGATATATTGCTTTGAATGCAACTTGCTAAAATCTTATGTTCTGCACCTATTTATTATGCCTCAAAGTTACAGTTCACCTATCCCTTTGTTCACCAAATGTGCATGGTTCTTTAGTTCTAACGGATGCTGATAATTGCCACTGCTATGTTTGGGAACTATGAATGGAAATTGTTCCTCTGTTAATCTCTCTTCCTTCTTTTCTTCTTTGTATATGTAGGTATTTTGTTTACATTGTTCCCCAAATGATACTAGAAA
Organism: Apteryx rowi; assembly: GCF_003343035.1. Taxonomy (NCBI): domain Eukaryota; kingdom Metazoa; phylum Chordata; class Aves; order Apterygiformes; family Apterygidae; genus Apteryx; species Apteryx rowi. Next base: position 129,922 of record NW_020447321.1, read on the forward strand.
AAAACTGATGCACTCAGATGAAAGGGTGTTTTTTTATTAAATCACTTTTTGAAAAAAATGGCCTGGGTAGAATTCAGTCTGATCACTTCTCAGTAGGTGCACCATTGCATAAAATCTACTCTCATAAAGAAATCCTATATTGTCAGCTGGGCCCTGGGACCTTTCAGGTTTCTGATGACTTCTGAATGTGATTAATTACTCTTCACATTTATTTTTCTCTACTTATTACTTTTTCCTATTCCCTTGGATTTATTTCGTCTACCCAGAAAACCTCCAGAGACTTATTTACTTGTGTAATGCTAAGTATAGTGGTGTCATTATTTAGCTTTAAGCTTGTCCAGGATCAGAGGTTTTGATGGCACACTTTGAATCAGGAGAATTCTTTTTTTAAGTAAGGTAGCCAGTACATGAGGTCATGGTCCTAGCCTACCACTCCTTGGCAAGACTGTAAATAAGTAAAGAACAGTGATGTGAGTCACAGGAGAAGAGATAAGTTCTAACTGAAAAAAAGAACAAACCTAAACAAAGAAAAAATGCACAGAGGACTGCATTTGTTGCTGATGATTCGAATGAATTAGCAGCCTGCTTTACCCTTACAGCAGTAAATGGCATATCACAGATAAGCAGCTGTACAAAAATAACAAGCTTCACTTTCTGTTTGCACCACTGGAGCTTATTGCAGATATGCATTTTCAGAAAATTATGTCCTAAGCACTCCTAGTTTTGCTGGTATTTGTATAATGAGTATTGTGTTCTAATTTATTTTTAATGTGCAACTTACCCCTTACTGCCAGCAATTCTTTGAATGAAATGTTGCTTCTCTGTGAGTATTTCTGCATAAATATTTTATAACTGAACTAAATAAAAAGTAACCTTATAACTACTCCAGGTTAAATGGCTGAAAAAGTGCAAGCAGTTCCATTTTGCTCTCACATTTATTTCTGGCATTTTGCAAGGAAGTCTCATTGAGGCAAACTCTCGATTTTACTCCAGTTCATACTAAATGACAAGACAATAAGAGTTCATTTCAACATGAACAGTAATGAAACAAATGTGTTACTGATACAGGACACCTTTGCTATAATTGGAATTATAGAGTAATGACTGCAAACCTATTGGAACCGGGTATAAAAAATGCAGTCTTGCTACACTGTACAAACTCTGTAGTTCCCCTGAGTCCCTTTAAAGTCAGGGTATAATATTACAACAAATAAACATAGAATGTTATTATTTCCAATGTGAGAGAAGATAACAGTATATAAAATTAAAAAGAAACCATGTTAGCTAATTATCTTCTTCCAAACAGTGTTAGAAAGGAAAATGATCTGAGTGAAATTACGTTTTCTTTTGTGATCAGACTGAATGCTGCTTCAACACACTGTGAAAAGAGGTAGTCAGCTTCGTGTCACTGGTGTGTATCAGTAATTGGTTTAAAACAGATTTTTAAAATGTGGGTCACTTACCATCTGAGATCTTGTTATATCAACATACAGGAAGAAAAAGAGAAAGTGATGAAGTGCAGTGACAGAAACACAGGTGTTTAGGGGATATGCCTATGAAGATTGAATTCCTCATTTATTTATCTTTATGTTTGAGAAAGTCCAAATAAAATGATTTCCAGAAAATTAATAAGAGAATAGGGACTTATAAAAAAGTTTCATTACAAGAGGTAAACAGGCCCTGGAAGCCCAAGCAGCCAAACTGTAATCTGTATAAAAGCACAAAAGAAAAAAGACAATTGCTTCAAATCACAATTAACACCAGTTGGGACAGTTTGTTGCCACTGCTGGATGTGATCTTTTCTTTGTTTATCATCAGAATCAAAATCCCATGACTAATACGTTTAATCAGTTTTGCCACAATGAGTAAATGCCTTGAAGGTCTGCATAGTAGTCCCTTGGAAAGAAAAGATTTACAAAAAGTTTGATTAAATGGATCTAAATGATATTTGTTTTGCTGTAAACTGTATAGATAAGAGCACCATCCTCCTCAGAAGCCAGGAGAGCAATTAAGTTGAGCCTTCATCCACAGTAGGAAAGTGTAACTGCATTTTGTGATAAAGAATTATAACCAACACAGGGTGTTCTGGCAAGCTCTGGCAAAAGCAAAGATATGTTTAACATAAGAAATCCACTTATGAAGTCAGTAAAGATCATTATGAGTTCACCATCTCAAAGAATCTGTGTATTTCTAATGGAAGTAGAAAGCCTAAGAGGCATGTTCAAGACTTACTGTACAATTTGGAGGGCTAGTTAAGATTATGAAGACCCACAAATACTGAAATGAAACAGCTTTGCTTCACTGTCTGCCTTACTAATGAACATGCTACTCCACCTTAAATAACAGCTGTAACCCTGCCAGGCCTTGACTGAATTGAGTTCAGCTTCTGTATGTCTTCCCTAAAATCTTGGCCAAAATATCTCTCCAGGAAGATGGAAAATAGTGTCCCATCTTCAGAATGTGCCCAACTGTCCTTGTGGACGATGAACTATATTTTCTCCCTTCTGGCTAACGACAGACACCATCTGAACCAAACAGTTCTTCTGTGGAAGAAAAGGAGGGATGGAAACAGAATTATATAGAGAAAAATCCCTAACAGAAAAGCTGGTATCCTCGTTCTCCAAACTGCACAGATAAGCATTAATCTCCTCTTGTTGCAGGAAAGCCTATTCACCATGCATTGGCCCAAATATATTTCATCCTCAGGCTGCAGCGCCTATCTGCCATTGCCAGCTTGGGCTTCTGGGCAGGGAGCCCTCGCTGGACTTAACCTGGACTTGTGTGTACTAAACCTGAAACTATTCTCGCTGCTTACTCTTTCTGCTAGCTGTCCTCATCCCAGCTACAGTCCCAGCTAGCTCTTCTTGCTTGGGCCCTTTCCACTAGCTATTTCTGCTAACTGCTTCTCTCCTCTGTCCACTCCTGTTGTCCATTTGCTGCATATGGTACTGTGTAATGATATCAACTTTTCCAGAGAAGAACATTAATATACAGATTCCTTTGCCATGTAAAATTTCCCTCTTTGCATTCTGCACAAGAAGTTAGTAAGCATTAGATTAAGTAACTGCTCAGCCCAGGCACTCCAGATATGTCTGGGTTGCTCCAATGTTTTTCCACAGCAGGAGTATTTCACCCTTTTTTCTTTTTTTTTTAAGCAGAAATGCCCCAAATGAAAAGCAAATAAAACCTGCTTAGGTTAGCCCCTATCTTCATTCTCTTCAGTCACCTTTATTCCCAACCAGAAGCCCTTCATCATCTGGACTGCCTCTGCCTCCTTCTGGGACTTTTTAAAATGCAACCTTACATACAGCAGTATTTGCACATCAAAAGGGAGGGTAACCTGAGGTGCAGGAGCTGCAATGAGTGGCCAGTGGTGAAAAAAAGTGTGATAAAACAGTCTTCCTAGGAAAAAAATTGCTTGAAACCCTTATTCCATATTCTATAGCTCTGTGTTTCTGAAATATTCCTTGACTAGTGAGAGAATACTGCTTTAGAATATGGTTCCCTAGTATCAGCGTCAGGTTGGGTATTTTCTGGCACCACATAGAGATTACAGCTCCTCTATTCATTAAAGCATAAAAGTAGTTTCTAAGCAAATTTCCAGCTGCATTTTAAACCTTAACATGCTGACAGCTCAGAACCTGTAGACATGGCCCAGCACCTTCAAATCCTGAACTCGAGTATGCACTAACCACACTACAGTTTCACTGCAGCAAGGTCCTTGGAGGCAGTAGCAGCAGCTGGCCTTTTGCTTGTGCCCCAGGTGTTCATGTACTGGTACAGTTGTGTAGCTGCACTTTCATGGGGCAATGCTTAGACTTCTTATGCTTTTTTTCTGAATAATGGGAACAAAATCTGTCAAAAAAGAGAGACTGTGTAAGGAGAGGAGCACTGAATCCATCTCCTGCCCTTCCACATGTACTTTGAAAGCACTGAGTTGCCTCAGCATTTTGGAGAAGGGGTGCCCAACAGGTCCTTTCCATGGAGGATCCCCTGGAGTCTGTGGACATCCAGCACCTTAGTGCTCATTAGGTTACTTCCACATGTAGCTGCAAAGAGCTCAGGGCAGACACTAAGAGGAGTACTGCTGCCACAGCTGTAGTTATCTAGGCTGAAAAATAGCTGGAAACCCCAGAACTCACTGAGCTGTGAGCAGGATTCTCTGGATGTCAACAGATTTGAAAGATAAGGCTCATTTACTGCCCCTGCAGGCTCCCAAAGTTTCTCCTTGGTGAAGAGGAGATTGTGAAATGAGGCTTGCATTTCTGTGGAAAACATGTCCATAGGTTTCTGCACTGAGGAAAGTAGAAATTAATTCAATACCTGTAAAGCTGTTTAGAACTGGAGGTGCTGGAATAGCATATAATGCTACTGGCACTTTAAATAAAGGGAAATATTCACAATGCATGGTTTCAAAGTATCTGCCCTGTTTTACGTATATCAGCTTTAGCTCTGAATTTCCTGCCAGAGATGCTGGTGTCTCTGTAGTCACTGTAGAGCTTTCTTTGGGTACTGGCCTAGCTGCACTGTTATAGTGGAGAACTCTCAACTTTACATCTAGGTCTTTGTCCCTGACCACCTACACCTCCTATATACTGGTGTGTGTGCCATGGCTCCAGTTTGGCCCATGCCAGTTGGCCCCCTGGCTTATGGAACCTGAATGCAGAGGAACATGACATGGGTACTTGAGTCCGGCTCCAGTCGCAATCTGGATACATCTACATGATGCCAATGTCCAGCTGGCTGGCTGTCCAGAGGTACCTGAGCACGTCTCAAAGCTGTCCACAGCCCTCAGCCCCAGTACCAAAGTGTTCAACTCTCTGCTGTGCATGCCATCCCAAAACAACAAGTTACACCTGACAGGCAGCAAAGCAGCCCTCACATTTCATGAATTATTCCTCTCTCACTATATCATATGTCTAGAGCAGAATTAATGGAATATGTGATAATCACTGATTAAGTGAAAGTTATTTGGATAATGTAGTTCTAAAATTTTGCGTGAATCTTATAACTCCTTTTCTACTTATTTTTTACTTTCTTAATCTTCAAAATTTCATCAAACCAATAATTATTTCAAAGAGTTCAGGGAAATGCCACAGAAAAATGGTAAAGGTAGTTTTACTGTTAAGGCAGGTCTAAATGAAATACAGTGCAGTTTATTTAAAGCCAAAAAAAAGTGAGAGCCTCACCAGAGACATGCTTTTTTATCCTCCCAGTCTACCCCTTCTCTTCAGTTGTGCCATGTTATGGGGCAGAGCAAGAAGAATAAAAGCCACTCTACTGCTAAGAACTGAAGGAGCTCCAACACGCTAGGCACAAAAATCTACTCCTTGGTATAGAATCAATTACTTACTCATCTCCAACTAAGGTGGCTTTTCACTAGGTGGACATGTCAAACAGGCAACTTTCCTTAAACCAGAGTTTTCCAGATTTTGAAGCAGTGAAAAATGAGGGTCAACTATCATCCAGAACAACCCTCCAATCCTCTTTTAATGCTGCAAGTGCTGCAGCCTGCTCTACTGCACAGAGAAGATTCGCTTGGTCACAAGTTTGCCAGAGAGATCCAAATTGTTAAATTCTCCCTCTTAAGATAAACAAGTCTGTTAGCACCTGGATTGACATTGCATTTAGCCAAGGATGAAAGAGCGATCCTCATCCTGTCCTTATAATCCCCCTCAAGACCATTCCTTACTTCATTACCAGCCACTTTGCAGGACTCCTTCAGGCAACAGCAGTGCTCATCAGGGAACCCAGAGCTCACCATCCTGTTCCATGAGCACAATTTTCCTGGCACAGCTTGCTCATAAATTCTCCAGCTAGCCATGCATTTACAGTGAACTAAGCAACACTTTCTGAAGAAGTAAGCTAGTTTTCCTTTGCTAGCTAACTCTCTCCACCTGGAATGATTCTTAACCTTGGAATACGTTTTGATTTATCTGAAGGTGCCATTTTAGCATTTTATCTTCAAATTAACTCATGAAACCTATATATGTATATCCTATGAACCTATATCTGTATATCACTGATACCACTGCTATTTACATTTGTACTTGTTTACATTGGTACAAACTAAATCCACATAAATTATATTAAAGGTACTGCAAGGGTTTCCAAAGCAGTGTTTACATCAGTTTAATTTTTTATACAAATGCAAAAAATTAACTATTTAAACTGATCGCATTCCTGTTTATAAAACAAGTTATACAAGTAAAGCAGATATCTGTAGCCTACACTCAACCAAAACAATTACATAATATCAAAAACATTGTTCAGTGTTTTACAATGATTCATTTTTACCGAAGTTTTACCATGCTACCAAAACATTGCCTACTAAATAGTGAGGAAGATACCTGTTGGAAAAAAGAGAAACAAGAGAAATCAGACAGAATAATTCCAGGTTTCCTAGACTATGCTAGCAGTCACCTTCCCTTATACAGCATTGAAAATTATTGTCAATACATATTTCAAAGGTCATTTCACAAAATACTGAAAAGTCTGGATGAAACCTCAGAAAGTCAGTTTCGATTCCCTTAAGCAGTTCAAAAAGCAATTTTTAGAGGGTACAATATATAATGATTATGTTCATGATAAATTAGCTGTTGAACTTCCCTTATAAAACAAATGAAAATTACTTAATGTGGCCTAAGGTACAAGTGACCCTCATATCATAAAGCTTTCAAATCAGTACTTTTTTCGCAAAAGTAATGAAAACAAATTGGCCCAGTACTAACGAGGATTATTTGTGGTATGAGTCTGGTAAAATAATAATACAGAAACAACTACAGTTCTAGTTCTTTACAGGTTCACTTCGTGGCTTTTTGCCCAGCCATAATTCAGTGCTATGAAGTACAGAGCCTGCTTCGCAGAGGACTACAGTCAGTCTGACACTGTGACCAGATAAAAACCAGTGTCCTGGATCCTGACAAGTTATTCAAAAGATTAATTCACAGGATAGTTTGCCATTATGGGAGTAGGTACACGTGACAATGCTGTTGTCAGGAAAGCAACGTTCAAACTGTTTTCTTTCCAACTTCAAATAAAAAAATTTGAGGAATGAATCTTATTGGCAGTAACGGTGCTTTTCCTTGCAATGACAGTGCAAAAGCTTTCAAGTGAGTATAAATTACCCTTCCTAGACCTTAAGAGCTTTTTATCATCTCGAAATGGTATTAAGAAACTTCTGTTTAAATACAGTTTCAATAAGGTAACTGAGTACCCTACATTTTCCTGTTTTTTGCCTAATCAGGTGTTAAATGAAACAGGATGCACACTTTGGCCTCTATTTTGCCTTTCAGATTAATATTCTGAAATTTTCTTTCCCACAGTGCAGATGTGAACTGCCTCCAGTTAGTGTGGTAAAGCTTAAAAAATTATATTTCAAAGAGAAACTGGACCAGATAAATAGTTGGTATTCTTAAGTCACTATTTTCCAATATCCCAGATAAAAGTAATCAGAGCTTATTATGTAATGTTGTAGATAGATTAGATAGATAGATTGAGAACAGGCAGTGTTAAAAAAACTGCATCAAAATCAACAATATTCACTATTTTGGCCATCCCTTTATCTCCCGCTCACTTTTTTTCTTTGCCTGTTTTATAAATCTGACCACCCTAAGTTTAAGCCTTTGCCTTTTCTGAACTTATATGTATTTGCTTGCACTGAGCTGGCTCTCTCCTAACAAGAGTTCCTTCCCAGACCACCAAAAACATGCAAGTTGATGCATTCAGCACATGATCTTATGTCCACTATTGTGTACATCTGGCAAAGTGAATTTGAGTTTAGCATAACCAGCTAGGGAGGTTTGGCTGAAATAACTACAAATGGGGAGAAGGAGAAGGTGAAAGTGAAGAAGGCCGAGTGCAAGCATGTTAAACCTTCTCCACACAAAGCTTGTTGCTGGAGTCAGAGCAGCTATCTGTCTCTCAACAGAGAGTGAAGTTCTTATTTTAATTCCTCTGTGATCTACCCAAAGGGACTGCTTCTATGAACATTTTAGAATAAAATGGTTTCAATGAAATCTTATAATTATGGGAATTGTCTGGCACACGTAAGACAGATAGGAGAAATCTTGGTTTTTAAATATCATGTCTGTGGGTTTGCTCATGCAACAAACACAAGTGGCTATCACGAAACACCTGCTTTCTAAATATTGCCTAAGAGAAATTGTGTCAAGCTGAGTTCCCAGCTTGCCACAGCCAGTTGTTTTTTTTTTTTAAGGCAGAAAACTGGCATGCACATTTTGCCAGCTGAACATTATGAAAGGACTATTTACCTTAAAACAACTGCAGCTTATCTCTACAAAGGTCCAGTGTCTGCAAACACTTACATACATATTTAAAACTGTGTTCTCAAGTCAATTGGGCTGCTTGTATGCATACTGCTGGGTGTATATCTAAGCATTTGTAGGATACAAGCATTCTTTAGCAAAGAAAGACAGATGTTTGAGAATACTTTTCAGGAATCGGATGGATCTGCTTAGGTTATTGTTTCAGAGAGTCATTATGCTGCTCATTTCAAGGTATTCTTTTTCCTAATTACAGTTCTAATGATACTGTCCTTATTAGAATAATAACAAGTAGAAACAGTAACAAGATGTATAACTTCTGGAAACTCATTCAACTAACACAAAGACTAAACAGTCCTGTACAGTTTCAGCAACTTATTACTCAGTTCTCCCTTAGGTAAAAATAACAGTTTATCCTCTCACATGCAAGCTTCATAATTCTCATAGGGTTATCAGAATTTTCATAAGGTTCAAAAATCATTTGGATTTCCAAATCCCCAAAGTTTATGGTACCATACATGATAGTCAAGTTCCTCTTTTCCACTATGTCCAATATTTTAGGGATGAGACAGAAGCTGGGTGAGGAACGTATTTGTTTGGTTTGGTCATGTGAGGTCTGTGATGCAAACTGCGAAGACTGCTTCAGGCCTGCTGCCCCATTAGGACTGAATCCCATCTAGCAGGACACGTATGCCTGTGGAGGAAGAAAGAGTGGGGGTTTCCTTCCTCTCCAGGTTGCCTTATCACCAGAATAATAGTTAATCCCAAGAAAGCTGCAGAGCTGCATGTCTCTATTTTGTTTGATAGCCACCCTGACTGCCATGTCCCGCTGGCACTAAAACTCTGCCCCCAAGACAAGAGTACTAGGATGTGTGAGTTCACAAGTGCAAAAGGGAGAGAGGGGGAAAAAAATACCCTACCAGGTGTCCTCAGAGCTAGCAAGGAGCTGCTCCACTTAGTCCTGGCTCCCTGCAGCCACGCTCTCACTCTGCCCCGCTACGTCCTTCCAGACAGAGCCTGGCACCTGCAGACAGGTCTCTACAGACGTAAAGAAAGAGAGGAGGGAAAGTGTTCTCTTAATTCCACATCTCCTCCTCCCACAGCAGTAGATGCTTTTCCTCTTTTTCTGTTGCTTTTGCAGGGATAGCCAGCTGTCTTAGCTGGCCACAGGCAAAACATCATCTCAGAAAATGTCAAAACACACCATGCTTTTGTGGCCCCAAAGGTCAGAATGTATTGTTTTCACCATGCCTGAGGGATGCGAGCAATGTAAGAAATGATGATATAGTTCAACACTTTTGGAGGAGATTTGGGCAATTTGAAGTTTACATGAAACAAAAACAGGATCAGAGTTAACAAGGAGCCTTCTAAATGCCGTTCATTAGCTTGCCATTATTGTCCTCTGAGACCAATGCATTGCTTTACCAGTAAACAAATAACAACTAACCGTATCAACTGTATAGTGCAGCATTTTCTGAAGTAATGGAACCTGAATGTCTGAAATGAATTATCCTGCTTAAAAATATTATTGTGTCACACAGTTACTCTTGAAATGTTAATTTTTATTTCACCACTTGTTTTTACCTCAAAGGAGAATGTAGCAGCAGTAGTAATGTAATTTTTTCCTATCCTGAATGATCCAAATTCCCTTTAGTAAGTATGGCAGATTTTGTCTTACTGCTTGCAGAAAGTGTTCACTAATTCAAAAGCCCTGTATGTAAACTGGAAAGTACAGTTTGGCCTTTTAAATACTTACAAACAGTTTTGTATGAAACCTAAGTGCAGCCATTATAGGATGGAAAATCCATCTTCCATTAGCTTACATTATTAGGTTATTATTTAGGATAGAAAATGACACAAAGAATAAAACAGATGTTAAGAGATGAGCAAAAGCACAAGGCAAGTAGTAGAAGTGAGGGTGTAAGCTGCAGAATATCACCACAAATTTTCATTTTCTAGGAATTTGTTTAATATTTGAAATTACTCTGCGATTTAGAAACAACTTCTATGACTTAGTCATATAAAACACTTTGAGGTTTTTGATACTCCACAGAGAAAATGAGGATCTAGGAAGACTGATAACACTTTTGATTGGTCCAAGAAGGAAAGAAGGTAAGTTATGTAATAGAAATTCTCTCTTAAACATTTAAAAAAGGCAATTTTGTTTTCATCACAAAAAGGGCCAGCTTTCACTCATGAGCTTTTAAGGAAAAGTTTGAACATGTTTGGGGATGCAAACCTAATTTGTGGCATTGTTCCAAGAAAATGTGGACGCAAAATGAAGCTATGTTTAAGAATACGTGGAAGTTCCACCCACTAGTATCTGGAAGCCTTGTAAACAAATGACATGGAGAGAGAAATGCTTCCAGACCTAGGCTATTCACAGTTTCCAAAATTTTATTATCCCAAAATACTTTAAGAAAAAATAACCACATTAACTAAGGACTAACAATAATCCAGCAATTCCCACTCCATAATTTTCTAAGGTTGAACACTGAGATTAAGTAATGATTCAGACGTTTTTTTCAGTTTGACTATCCCAAGCCAAGCATTTAAGTATTTCTGCTTTTCAGATGCTACAAAACTCAGACTTTGTGCTAAAGTCAGTTGCTCAAGTTTTCTGCTGAGATTCACCCCTTGACAAATTTCATTGTTGGCCCTGCTGCTATACGAAATAAATAGCTCTTGAATTGGAATTCATGTGGAATATCTCTTTCCACGTGCCTGTGAAAAATGGTAGCATACACTGTAAAAGGTAATTTGTTTGCATAGTTGCACTCTAGCATTTAAAACATTATAAAATTTTGGCTCCAATGAAGTCAGGGAAAAAATCCTGTTGATTTCAAATCAGAGCAAAACTTTTGATGAATAAGGAAATGTGAGGGTTTTTTTTCCTTTTTTGTTCTATTTTTCTGTCATCTTAACTTTTGTTAGAAATCTGCATTGGTTTGATCTGGTACACAGTATTTCATAAGAACATAACATAATACTATTGCTGTCACTATTTTTATTGCCTTTTGTGAGTTATGTTCCTTTCATTTACTTTTGAACCAGAGAGCATAAAAATAATACTGCATTCATCTGTTCTGTGTATCTAAAGAGTTTGTAATAAGGGAATGATTAAGACTATTTTTGTAAAATTTAGCTTCATTTCTAAGAACACAGTACATAATTTAGAGAATCTGGTACGAAAACTGTATGCTCAACTTATGCAAAATGGTTTATTTTTTATTGCTTTGTTCTATCAGGGTTATTTTGCTTATTATTTATATTATTTTAACACATAATGTGGAAGTGACACGAACCCCTGATCTACCCTAGAGCTTTATAGCCTTACACAATGGAGAGAAAGAGAGTGAAGAGGTGCAAAATTATGACTCAGTTTTCTACCTGGCCAGCAATTTTCCGTATTCACCTTCATTTTGTGGTGTGTCTGTGCTAAAAATAAAATCCTCTTCCAGTTCTGTTAGTTCTATATGAAAGGCCCTTTCTTGTAAAATTTGTGCAATTTTGCTGATTAAATGCGCAAGTTTCGGGGKTTTTTTTTTTTTTTTTTCCCCTTAGCAAATGTCAGGAGCTCTCCCCTTGAGCTTTTGTCAAGGTTTTTCAAGGGAAAACTCCCTATCTGCATGACACAAAATGTAACATTCTGTTTCTACATATCCGTGCTTGAAAGGCCTATTACAAAAATTCTTAATCATTCTTAAAAACTTTAACATTAAACAGTGAACATGAACAAGAAATGAAGATAATGCAAAGCTTGTCTATGTAAATGTTTATACATATTCATTTACTTCTTACTAGGAAAGTGGAGGAAAACCCTATAGAATGTATGGTATATGAAAGCTAATAAATATTTTACGGTCATTGCAGAGTATCTGTTAGAAGACAGAAAAAGGAGAGAGGAGGAGAAGTGCTAATAGAAGGGAGAATGGGGAATGATAAAGAGAATACTTTTTTCCCTCTAGATGAGGTTCAGCAGAACTGAATGTGGCTCTTTTCTGGGAAGTAATGGGTATTAATAACAGTGATAGAACAGTAAGAAAAAGCACAAGTCATATAATTTCGATTTCAATGCAGCAGCCAAATGCTGTAAAAGCATTTGATGTTACTTTATCAATGTGAGTATTTAGATTTGAGGACTGCTCAGCTGTCTTAGGCCTTCACAGCTCTTTTGTTGTCAAGGTTAGAACTGGCTGTTTTTTCCCCTTATCCTACCAGCTACTTCTGCATTAATCTAATATAAAAAACAGTAGAAGTCCATGATCAGTTCTATTTTTTTCTGGGCAAAACAATACATTGAGGATTGTGAAGGACCCGTTATGTTGAGGAGGGAAGAATGCCGCAGGAGGGAAGGCACCTTTTCATTACAAGGGAATGCATAGGGAGAAATGCTTAGTACTTCCTACTGCCCTCCAGTCAGTCGCCATCAAATGGAGATTACTTTATTTTTATAATATACCATGACTGATTTAAATTATGACAATTCTGCGTTTATGCTACCTAGAGTATCATATTTTTCTAGCTGTTCAAAATTATCAGTAAATCTTTGAATGCTCCAAAATACAAAGGATGCTTAGAACTGGAAAAACTGCATATAGCTCTCACCCCAGCGCTAACTTTGGCTGTTCTTTGAACAGACTTTAACTAAACAGCTTCAGAACTATATTCCTACAGCTAATTTCATTTTGACAGGAAAAAAAATGATGAGTCTTTCACAGTGAAGCCAAAGCAAATGACAGAGGCTTCTCTAACACTTGTAAACACATATTTCTGACATTTATTAATTTTCTGTGTAGAGCTGACAGAAGCTAGGAATAAAGTAATGAAACTGGCCAGGGCTTGCTGCAGAATAAGTTTAAAATAGGTAGTGCTTTCCAGAAACTTCTTATAGAAAGACTAATAAGAATATACATATATATTCTTAAGTTTACCATTATGTAACCTATATACTGCTGTATATGTAACCAAATATATATGTCAATATTCTTGACTATTAGAATCAGCATAAATTAATTCTGCAGCTTCTGTTAATAGAAGATAGGCAGGCAGTTTGCAGAGAATTAGAAAAGCAAGTAGGCTCTTAGTAGGGGGCCTTTTTGTTCAACACCAAAACTGATATGCCCTCTCGGTCCAGACAACAGAGAAGTCTGCTTATTGCTTGCTGCTCCCAGATGCACAAACAGATAAGCCGGTAAGACAGCTGAAGAGCCTGAGTTTGAAATCCAATTCCTCAAATACTGTATTAACATACGATATATGTTAATTATGCTAAAAACAGGGTGAAGTTTCAGTTTAAGCATGCTAGCAAGATACGTTAATGTTTTATGCATTATACAACTGTATGCAATTAAGTGTGTACATACCATGGTGGTATACTGCAGTTAAATATTTTTATTAAGTTCTATCTAAAAGCTATTATGTAAAGCAAAATGACCCAAAGTATTACTAGTGAAGGTTGTAAAGCTTTTTCATACAAGACAGAGTGCTTACATCTGGAAAATTTCACTATGGAGTGCTTTCCATAGACAGCATTAATTATTTGGCCCTTAATTATAGGCCAAATAAGGTAATGCATTCTTCTTAGTTAACCCATTTTAAGACTATTGCAAAAATCTGGACAAGTTTTTCCATAATCCAAGAATAACTAAGTTGCTGCATAATCAGTTAGAGAAATATGCTAGCATGCTAAGGTTTGGAAGGAGGTATACAAATAAAAAGAATAGATATTGACAGATGAGAGAGACAACTACAAGTCCCGAGGGAACTGGAGAGATGAAAACCCCAGACGTCACTTCAGCAGCAGAGTGTGTGAAACGTCTCGTGCTGATGCAGCAGGCAGGGCTCCTCTGCAGCAGCGCCATCCTTACAGCTGGTGCAAGAAAACGGTAGAACAGGCACAGGGCGGGAGGAGTGCCGAAAGGAAGAGCGACCACTTTCAGGCTTGGCCTGCAGTTAGGCTGGTTTAAGCACAAAGGGAAACTGCAATGTTATATAGCTGTCCTTACCACAATATCTCAAGCCTTCAAGTGCTTGAAGTGTTAATTTGCTCAGTGCTCCCAAGAGATAGGGAGGGCTTATTTCTGATTTATCAAACAGAGGACAACTAGGGCATAGAGCACTACATTTTCATGACTGTCAGCAGAGCTCATAAGGGCCCAGTAAAATATCCTGTCATCAAGAAATGTTTGCTGGTAAAGCTATATCTGCAAGTACTCCTAGTGCAAATGCAGCCTTTACTGATACAGATCATAATGGCTCCCCAAACAAAGTAATTTATAGCAGCTAAAATTGCTATTTTTGGCATCACTGTGCTTATGTTAGGGTATCTGCTGTTATTAAAAAAAGATAGTGAAAAAAGTGTGCAAATCCTCTCCAATGTTAAGGTGTGGTTTCACAGTCACCTGGATCTGATTTAGGCTCTGCCTGCCGTAGGGAGTCAGAAGCCCACTCTCGCCCATATACTCTCTGTACATACTCCCATCACCTCTTTGGGTAGCACCCAGTAACCCCAGAGACCTTGAATAAACAACTGGTTCATTTCATACAGCTGGCTGAAAACTAATCTTTTTTTTTTTTTTTTTTCTCATGGTTAGCTTTCATCCAGACCCCTGTGCTGGCAGTAGGAAGGCAGTGATGGAAGCGAGTGGTTAGCAATGGTGGGAGGGTAGATCGCCTTTTTATGCACAGTCTTAGATGACCTTAAAACCATCACATGATGGCACCCTTATTTTACCAGTACAAAATATTTGGACTCAGCCAACCCCCAGCCTCCTGAATATACCAATTGACAAGTCTAATCAATATACTTTAACTTTTCCTCCAGAGAAATAAAATACCATGTCCAAGGTTGCATAGAAAGTCTATGGAACAGAAATCTTTTGTGCTTTAATGCTTTGATTATGAAACTGTCTTTTATTACTTGTTTTGGAGCTCTAGCTTTCAAAGACTCCAAGAAACAATAGGACTGTGAAATAGTTAACTATTTAAAACACACATAAGCAAGTTTCAATCCACATAGAAAAGAGACTGGGATTTTAATTTCCATGAATCAGTTAACCTCAATTTAAGATACTCTCTGCAGAAGTCTTAAACTTGTTGTGGCATATGTAAAATACATTTACCATCCCCTCTTTCAGTATTTCAGGAAGTTTTGGTCAGGTTTTTGAGAATGTTAATCTACAAACAAAGATAATTGTAGTAAATCTAAATCTTACAAGTAGGGAACACCAATGGTGCATAGGATAGACTGCTTACTGAAAGTTCTCTAGAAATAACTTTTCGGTTTGTGGGAATTTGGGCCTAATCTTGATGCAGAGTGATTTATTCTCTATTTTTATTATTAAAAAGTTGAATGGCAAACAGGAAGCTCATTCAGCAACTGTGGAGTGTAGGATGCATTCCTCACATGCTGGAATGAATCACTTGGGGGAAGAACAGCTGCATATGACTCCTCGAGCATAATAAACCAAGGGTTCATCAATTCCAGGTGCACCAATTTACAGTGTTAATATGCAATAGAATGGAGAGTTGATTTTGATTATCAAGGGCTCTCCGAATTGCCTACAAGAAGAATAAGTGGCAACAGAATTGGAAATTTATTTTTGAAGCCAGTTGACCAAGGAAATCCAGACTGCTGTGTAAATTACATAGCTTCCTAGACAGAGCAGGAATGCTATGTGTGTAATCACCTACTTTACTAAAAATGCACCATGGCCTTTTGTTATGGGTAAACGCGACAAATTGACAACCACTCGGGCCGGGTTGCATAAATTCCAATTTAATAGAATAATTGAGCAAGTCACAAGTAAGCAAAACAGCGCTGGGTGGCCGGGGAGTCTCCTGCTCCACCAACGGCGCGCGCAATCCCCCGCTCACAGTCCCCTTATATGCCTGTAACTTCTGTGGTTGCGCCGGCTGTTGCTGGGGGGGGTCGGGATGAAAGCTGGGGGTCTTCCTCTGCGTTGTRCGTGGTGCCCTTCAGGTCACGCGCATACATTTCACAATACAATATCGCTCTGCTGACTCAGTACAATCATTGTGGTGATAGCCGGTACTTAGCGCCTAGTTTCGTGATAAAATCACTTCACGAGTTGATGTAACAAATTATTACCTATCACACTTTCTTTTAATATTGTGCTCAGTGAGTACGGAGCTAAAACGTTTTCCATCTGCTGCTGTTTTCCTCAGATAACGTCACTAAAGTTTCACAGATGGAAGTGCAGACATCAGACAAAAGTTATTTGAGCAAAATGATAAAATCTACTACTTATAAACAATAGTTTCAGGAGAAAACAATGGTAGAACAACAATGAATAATACTTTATAGCTTCTTTGTCCAGGTGCTGGCAGTCTCTGCAAGATCCTTATATCTCATTTCCTGTGCATATATTACTGTCACGCTGTCATGCTATGAAGGTTCGATAGCAACGACTGAGACAGTAATATAATAATAATAAAAAAGATGTTTATTTCCTCACACAAGTTCTTGGATTAGTAACATCCATTAAAATAATGCGATTACTAATTTAGGAAGGATAACACAAAACCATCAGTTACTAATTTAGAAAGGATAACCTGANCTGGCCTTTTCTCCTGTGTCTGGATACGGAGACCTGCAGGACGGAGCTGGCCATGGAGCACCCCACAGCTGTTGTGAGCAGCCAGTGCTGGAAAGGGGTGATGTGAGGGGCTGGTGTGGGACGATGGCCCTGSGGCAGCTTCCCCAGTGTGTCCATGCAACACAGGGAACAACCTGGGCTCTTCTCTCCTGCACCCGCCATGTCCTGGTGCCTTTCCCAGGAGACCACCATTTGCCCTGCAAGCACACGGCCATGTGCTCCCACACTGCCGTTCACAGGCAGTTGCTGCCTGCTGGCATTTTTCCTCTCCTGGGTCCTTTCCAGCCCACCCCAGACCCTCCCCATTTCTTCCCACCTCCCCTGCCCTCTCCCCAGACCACCCAGCAGAGCAGCCCAGACTGGGGTAGCCCCACAGCAGTGCCCACCGCAGGGGACTGCAGAGTTCTGGGCACTCACTCCATAGCCCCAGCCCCTCTGAAGGGCACAGCAGGTCCTGAGGGGCAGAGAGGGGTGTCAGCCTCCCCATCAGCCCCCGGGGGGCTGGGGGCCAGCAGTGGCACAAGGAAAGGGAGGCCMCTCACTCCATGTCTCCACTGCTCTCATCACCAGGAGATCCTTAAYCCTGGCTGCCTGCAGCCCCTCTGGGCAGCCCCTCTCCCCAGCACAGCACAAGMKTCCTGGCCCTGGGGCTCCTCAGGCAGCTCCAGTGACACAGAAGCCTGCCCCGAGCTGACACACACAGAAACAGGTTTTCATTTATTCCTCCCCACAAGCACACAATTGCTCCTTTGCTCTTCTCTGGAGGGGTCCCTGCTCCCCAGAGGGCCTTTCCCCAGRTCAGTGTGTCCATGCTGGCCTCGATGGCCATTCCTGCACCTCTCCTGCACCTGTGCTCTCCAGAGGGCCCCAGGCTGGCGGTGCTGCTCTGCAGGGCTAGCAGGATATGGGGCCTCACTGGCTTTGCTGGTGAGGGCAGACCCAGCTGGACCAGCATCACTGCACCTGACAACGCCCTCCCAAGGTCTGTGGCTGTGGAGGATGCTTGGAGCAATCACAGGACATTTCCAATGGCTCAGGGGTGTCACAGACCCAGACCACTGCCTCTCCTGAGATTGCAGAGCCCTGATTTGGTGCATTCTTTGGTTTAGCCCTTTGCTTTGGGTGACTCCACTTGGTTTTGGGAGACCCAACTCACTGCCCGTCCCAGGAATGTGCTGTCCCTGGAGATCCCCTGTGAAATTCTGGTGGCTCATACTCCCTTCCAGAAGGATGGGCATCCATCACAAGCCCYCTAATAGGTGGGACAGTCCCTGGCACAGGCCTCTTGACCAGCCACCCTCTGCAGGGGCACTGGGCACCCACAAGTGACAGCTGAATCCAGCCCTCATTCCCTCACACATCACCCAAAAGAGCTGATGCCCCTTAGCC
>NW_020447321.1:150251-151377 GCF_003343035.1 Apteryx rowi
TTGATTATATTTAAGAGAAGGAAAGTTGTGGCATCGTTGGGTTTTGCCAGTACAATTTACCATCATAGCACACTCAGCCGCAGGAAACATTCCTTTCACCTTAATTTCTATCAATGTTTTGTTATACCGTGTTGTGGCGGGACCTCATCGAGACATAAATTTGGGCCGCTGAAGTTCCTCCTTCTAGACAAAAGTGAGTGGTATTTAGTATTTCCCTAGCTAACTTTTCCCAAATATTGACATTGCTGCCCYATGGGTTTGAGATCAATGTTGTCACCAGGGCCGTCTGGAGTAGGAACACAAGTCTCCACATGGTATCCTGTAAGAGAACACATTNCATCAAGTGCTTCCCATGCAAGGGGTCCTCGGGGTTTAGACAATGTTAACGGGACTACTCCAATTTGTGGTAGTTTTACCATCACAGGCTGTCCTGGTTTACCACGTGCAGGATCAATGTCAGGATTACCCTTAACGATGCCCRTATCRATAGGGCAAAAGGCCTGGGTTCTGGGACTACCGAATGTTCCCCATCGATTATTAAGTAGATRCACAGCATGSTTAATGCRTARGTCCCAACTCGCTTTTTCTACTTGAGCATATCTTTTAAGTAAGCCATTGGCCCTTTCCACCATCCCGTTTGCTTGGGGATAGTAGGGGGTGTGGAAYGTCCAAYTAATCCCTTCTTGTGTCGCCCAGTCCTGTACTACGCGGGCTGTAAAGTGAGTCCCATTATCGCTTTGCATTTCCTTTGGTACCAGTAATACACTGAACCATTCTTGTAATACCTTAATRGTAGTTTCTCCATTCGCAGTTCTGACGGCTGTTGCTTGGAGGAGACGGGAGACCACCTCGACTCYCACTAATATATATTTTCTCCCACTTGATGGTTTAAGAGGCCCTATATAATCAATCTGCYAGGTTTGCCATAATTGTTCTTTATCACCGATATGTAGTGGAGCTTGCTGTTCTGGATGATCCCTTTTTAATCTTAGTTGGCAYTGAGGACAGGCTGTTATGATTCGTCGTGCAGTTGTTATATCTATGGGCCATCCTCAGGCTATACTTTCTTTTACTAAATCCTTTTCCCCTGAATGTCCTCACTGTATATGTAGCCATTCTCCTATTC
>NW_020447322.1:0-18439 GCF_003343035.1 Apteryx rowi
CTGCTCTCCAGGAGAGCATTTCTGCACCGTTTCTGCTGGGCTCAGCAGGGCTGTGGAGTGGGTGGGGGTGCAGGGGGCAAGGTTTGGGGGGCTGCCAGGGTGCAGCAGGGTGTGTGGGGGGGTGGTGTGTGTGTGGCAGGGCTGTGGGGGTGCTGTGGGGCTGGTGTGGGGCAGGCTGCCAGGTGCAGCGGGATCATCGGGGCTGCCCTGGCGGCACCGCGCGTCCCCCTGTGCTTGGGCCGCCCTGAGCACCCAAGGGCCGGGGTGGGCGAGCGGGCGACCCTGCCGCATCCCCTCCCTACCCTGCCCGCAGCCTGGGGCGTGCGACGGCGCTTGCCCGCTCTGCCGCTGGGCTGAAACATGAATGTTGGGGTGGCTCCAGAACTGTGGGAAAAAGGCCGGTGTCTTCCACATTATCCCTGAGTTACGGGGCCAGGGACCTGTCCTGTGCCATGGGAAACCCTGGAGAGGAGAGAGCGGTGAGCGAGCAGGGAGCAGGCGGGAGAGGTGACAGCTCAGCCCTGTCCCCCTCGGACTCTTGCGCAGAGATGGCTCAAGGGTACGAGGACAGAGGTTCTTTGTTCAGCCACCCGAAAGATTGGTTTGAGTTTTACTGGCGTGTCGAAGGTCTTTCCTACCCTCGACAGATCACGTGGGATAACAAACGGAGCTCGCCGTGCTTCTCGGCTGTCCCGGAGCTGCGAGAAATGTCCCTCGGGGTGGCTTTGTCGAAGCAAAGGTTGCCCTGGGCTCTCGGTCGGTAACGTGGGCTGTTCTCCTCTCAGTGCCTCACTGTCCTTCCCCAGAGGGCTGATCCGGGATAAATACAGCGAGGTCTCCAAGCGGCAGAGTCCGGTGAGAGGCAGCAGGGCCCGTTTTGTTGGCGGTGGCGGTGCTCTGCGAGATGTGGCAGGAAGAAAGCAGCTCCGGAGGAAGGGGTTGGCACGGGGCAGGAGCTCGGTGAGGCTCTGGGGAAGGCAGCGGGAGCGGAGGGTGTGTAGGTTGCTGGAGCCCAGTTAGAGTAGGACCACGCATAGGGAAGAGGACGCGAGGGAGGAGAGTTCTGGGCAACCTCAACTCGTTGAGTCTCTGTGGCTTTAACGCAAGCAAATGGCGATGGCCAACAGCGGAGAAGGGAAAAGCAGCCCTCGCCGGGCATGGGGGCTGCCTGTCCCTGCCTCCGTGACCCGGAGGAGGCTTCTGCCAGGCAGAGCTGGCCGCTGCTGGCCTGCCCGCTCCAGTGCGGATGTGCGGTTCTCAATCCCACCGGCATCTCTCTTCTTCCGAGAGGTACGGCTTACCGGTGACCATGCTCGCGTACTCATGGAGGGCGCCTGGCTGCYGCCTCTTGCGCGTGGTCTGTCCTCGCCGCTGAAAGGCGTTCCCCCTTTCTGCCTAGCGCTCGGAGTCACCCTCTGAGTCAGCTCGGCAGCTGGCGGGCCYGGGCGGAGGCTTTCCCTGGCGCAGGGCTGCTGGGGGGGCCTGCCGAGCTGTTGCGCAGCTGTGCGGAGCCGAAACGGCGGCGGCCGCCTGGTGTGTCGGATGAGAGGAGCGCGGGAGGCGTCCGTACCAGCCACCGGGGATTGTGACGGCTCTGCTGCCTCCTGGCCCGGCAGGAGGGAGAACGTGGGTGCTCACAGGCCTCCGCTGTTTGCTGCCGTGGGGACCTGTGCGGTTCGGTAGGGTTCCCTGACGGGAGCACAGTGTGTTGGGCCGCGTTTCCCCTACGCGACCGCCTGCGAGCGTCTGATGTTTACCGAGCTGGGTGCTGGTCCTCTGCGGCCACCTGATTATGTGTGGCTTGGTCATGTTCGGCTTGGATGTCATCTCCCAGCCCCCTGCCCTGCTCTCTGCTCCTTGGTCACGCAGGAACTCGGAGCTGAGGTGCCTCAGGAGCCTGTTCTCCCATCCCAGTGCTGTGTGGTGGGAGATGTTGCCAGAGCCTCCAAGGTTACTCCGGGAAGGCGCTGGAGCCTTTGCCCTCAGCTTTTTCAGTGAGAGAAACCTAAGCGGAGTGATGAGATGGTGCGCACACAGTTTCTCAGAGGGGCAGTGGATTGCCTGGGATGCTTGTTGAGTGGAAATTCTGGTTCCTGGGCTTTCCTTGGCCCTGATGTTTCCTTTTCTTGGGACCTGATGTTTTACCTTCGCGATTATATTAAATGGGAAAGGTGATCCCGCCTCTGCCCACCGTGGGACCTTGTTGCTTCCCCTGTGCTGGCACGAGTGCCCATACGGCCGGATCACAAAGCGGTGGCTTCCTGATGCGCTCCGCTGCGCAAACGGGCCCGAAAGAGGTGCTGGCGGAAGGGGGATGCATTGCCAGGTCGGCAATCCCGGCTCGTGTCAATTCAAACTCCTCACGAAGCCTGGATGTTGGCGCAGGAGGTGAGCGCTCCTGTTCTTGTGACCCCCAAACCCTGCGCAACCGGAGCTCTTCTCCGGCGGTACGGTGTGGCGTTGAGCTGTGGCCCCGTGCCTGGGGGCTGAGGCTACTCGCTTTGCCTTGAGCACGTGTCTGCAGAGTGGCGTGGGACGCGGTGGCGTTCGGCAGCCTCGGACGCTGCGTGGAGCAGGTAGGCTGTGGCCGTACGTGATGGACTTGCTCCTGACTGAGGCAGCCTCAAGTGCTTTTCGGGCTTGGGGCTGTACTACCAAAGGGATTTTGGTTGCTTTGCTCTTGTGACACCTTCGTTGCCATCTGTGACGTGTCCCAGCGGCTCAGGGACCTCGCATTGGCTGCTGCACGTCCCCCGTGCCCCGTGAGCCGTGCACTGAGCTGGGTGGCGGAAGGCGTTGGCGAGGGGCGCGTTGGGTTAGTGTTTCCTGGGCACGGACAAGGCCTCTGTTGTCCTTGCGGTTAAAAAGCTCTGTCTGATTTCTGCATTTATATATTTTCCTCCTTCCTTGCACTGACTCTGGCTTTTTGCCGTGAGATGTGTGGGATGGGAGAGGGAGGCGAACACAGAAATGGTTAGAGAGGGTGAGGAGGCTGCTGAATCCAGTGCCTGTCTCTGGAGCTGGACCTGCGTCCCGCAATCCCTGTCCCAACGGCGTTGAACTTTACCCCCAAAGCTGCTTGGTTTTGGCCTTGCTGTTCCATGTCTCCCAGCTCTGCTGGTTAGGAGCTGCCTTCCCATCCCCTGCGTCCCCTCCTTGCTGTTGGGGGCCCCCTCGCTCCTGCAGTTCACGCTGTTGCTTTCCTTCCCCATTGCTCCATCTCCAACTGCCTGGGTGCAGGGAAACTCCCCTTCTCCCTCTTCAGCCTGTCTTGGCAAGGCTTTTCTTTCGGAAAAAACAGTACACGCAATCCCTTGAAATGTCTGAACTCTCCTCCATGCCTGGGGGGTGGCCCCTGTCGGGGTGAAAGGGGATGCTGGTGTTTCTCAATCCTTGGCGCTTCTGCCCTCCCTGGGCTGAGGAAATGCAACACGCCTCCTTCCCAGACGGACATGAGGACATGGTGATCCAGGCGCCTGGGTGCAGGAACAGGTACAGTGTATCCAGGAGAGGGTCTCACCAGGAGCCTGTTTTGGGCTTCAGCAAGCCGTGCTTAGTGTTGCTTCAGAAACTCAACCTCAGGGCTGCGCTACCAAAGGGATCTTGGTTGCTTTGCTCAATTGCTACTTGGCGTCCTGGGTGGCTGGACCTGTCATAGTCATTTCTTCTCACCTTAAAATCTGTCCCGCTAGAGAAACCATGGCTCTACTGTGTGTGCTCCCAGTTACATCGTTTTCTTAAGCTCAGGGTATGTTATTGAGGGTAAGGACGATTACCCTGGCTTGGAATGATGCTAAGACAGTAGTTACGGAGCCAAAGGAACGGGGTTTTAAGGTTAAATCAAAAACGAGTCAAAGATCCTGCAGGTCCTGAATCGCACGGGTGGGACCATCAAAGYCATCCAGCTGTAGCTAGAGAAGGGTGACCCGATGGGTTTTACTTGGGAGCCCCGGAACAAATGAAACTTTGTCTTGAAAAATTCTGCCTTTGAAAACAGAAAACTGACCGTGCTTGAGTCTGTTCTTAGTCCTGAGTGGAAAAGCTTCTTTTCAGCCTCCACTAGGCTGCTTCTCTGACGGAGGCCTGTAAGTTAGCCTGGGCACACAAAACCAAGTCGAGACCAGGCGGCTCTCGGTTGGTTTGATTTCCTGAAGAGAAGGTGATGAGACAGCAGATCTGCTAATGGACAGCTAATCATATTTAGCGGAATAAATCCTGTGGAACGAAGCAGATCTCTCTTAAGGAGAGAGGCGCCTTTCAGAGCCAGGAATATTGTCTGGCTCTGCACAGAGTGGGTTTGGGCAGCGCAGGGCTTGCTCCTGGCAAATGCGGCTCCGTGCAGAAGAAACGGGATGCGTTCCTGAACCGAGGCAGCCAAGAGCCTCCTGCTGCCTGTTTGCCCGACCACAGCACGTTGTTACCAAATAGCGCTTGGCACRCTGGGATCTAGAACAGCTCTGCCATTGCCCTCTGGGAATGAGCTTTTTTKGGGGTGGCGGGAAGGATCCTTTCTTCAATCTTGCCAAATTGGATAAAGACTAGCGTGCCAGGCCAGCTACGGGACTGGCAGGCTGGGCCGCTTGGACCTTTTGCAACGTTGTCTTGTTCGTAGTTGCGTTGTTACGGTCTCATGAGATGCTGTTTATCAGCCTGGCCGTGGTCGCTGTGCRTGCGTGCGTGCTTGTAGTCTCCAGAAGTGCAAAGAAAGGGACAGCTAAACCCTCTTCTGTTATCCTGCCTTTCTCCTGCAGCAAAGGACCTTCTCAGTGGGTTAAAGCTGCAGTCTCTTTCCTGCCCTGTGCAGGATTAAGCACTTTGGGGTGAACGTGTTAATGGTGACAGGAGTCCAGCGTGGCTCTTTGGTGCYGTGTCAAGTACGTTTGGGTAGACAAGCATTAGCAGCCTGCTCCTCTCTGCCAGGAGGATCTGGAGAGRTGCCACTGAGAGCGGAGAAGTGGGCCGGGAAGACAAGCTTGTGACCCAGCGTGCTTGGCTGTTGATCACCACTTTCCTTTTATGCTGGTGTTTATGTGTGTGGGGGGAAAAAGCCACTTGGCTGTTGCCAGCCAACCCCAGTACAAACAACTTTTCTGCCTGGGGGGTGAGAATGGCAGGATCCTCGTCCAGCTCTGATACAGCCTGCTCCCTTCTAACATGGGACTGGGACATGCTGGGAGCTGTGGTGGAGCTCAGAGGGTGCTGCGTCTGGGAGCAAAGCAGGATTGCTTTCCAAAACTAAACTCGTTTTGTTTCTTTCCCCCGCTTACGCTCCTCCACCCTGTGGCTTGTTGCAGACTAAAGTAGAAGATATCGTGCAGGAAGTCTTCAATGCCTACAAGACGAACCACCACGCTTCGCAGTAAGTCCCTGTAGCAGCCGTGTGGCTGTGGGACCCTCCCCTGCTGTGTGGGTGGGCGCGCTGTCCTGACGGTGCGGCTTTACGCGTGTGAAACAAGAGTTTGGCTGTTCTGCCTGCCAAGTGCTCTGCACCTCTGGGGTCCTGCGCACACCCATAGGTGYGGTATGAGGCAGCTGCTGCCAGCTGCCCGCAGGGACGCAAGGGAGAGGTGAGGGTTTAGGGACAGCTACAGCATCCCCTYGTTGGATTAGGCATGTGGTCCTTCCCTTTTAAAGCCTGGGGCTGATGAGAGCAGTCCGAGCAGGGGAGAGGAGCAGCCCCACAGCTAGGCTCCGCTCCTCTGTAGGCAGCGCATCTGATGCTGCCTTTGCCATGCCTCTGCCCCCAGAACCTGCCTGGGGGCACCTGGCAAAGGGGCTGCCAGCCCAGGGGTTTCAAGCAACCACTCAAGGACTTGCACAAAGCAGATGCTGGAGGGATATGTGTGGATGTGGTGGTATCCTCTTTCCTCCGTGCCCAAATTGACCTGTGCTATTCAAATGTTTAGAGGGCCAAGAAGCCGTCTAAGCAAATCCCACCAGTCTGTCTCCAAATTCCCAAATCCTTGGGTGCTTGGGAATCTCCCCCAGCCTCTGTGGATTTCTCAGGTGCCTAAATCCCTTCAAACACTGGGCCTGCAACAGCCTTCCGTAGTCCTTTGGGCTAGTGGAGATAATTCAGTGGCCAGCTGGTTTTCATCCTCTGTCTGCTGGAAAGTTTCAATTACAAACAAAACAAAACAAACCCCACAAGTGACTCTGGTGACCAAAGAGACTACAGTGCGCTCTGCAGCTGAGCTGTTCTTCCCGCAGCCTGCACCACCAGGGGGGTGCACGCCTTGCAGCCGCTGTTTCCCAATGTGCCCGGACTCCCTTTGCTGGCTCCACACCATAGGGTCGGCTGCTCTTGCGAGTGTTGCCCTGGGAGTCTCCCCTCTCTTTTGGCTGCAAGCCCTTAATGGGATGGTATCTGTTCAGTCCGCTGGGTTTCTGGAAATTGYGGGGCAGCACAAAGCAGCAATAACATTCTCGGCTGTGGGAAGGGGCTGTTGGCATGCCTCATGCTTGCTCTGGCATGTCTCTTCCCCCCAAAGACCATGTTGTCTCCTGGTTCTTGCCCAAGCTGGCAGCATGTGGCTGTGAGCTCTGCGGGAGGTGGTGGACAGTTCTGCTCCTTTTGAAGTGCTCCCACGTGGCCTTTCCCAACTCCTTTTGTGCCCATTCACCCACTTCTGCTCTGTTGGAGACTTGTTCCTGGCAGCAGGCAGAAGGAGGAACTAGTCTGTGTATGAAATTCCCAGCAGCCCCTCTGAGGACAGTAGGGTGACCACCGTCAGGCTCACGTCTTGCTCTTCATCAGGGATCCTTGGATGGCAATGCTTTGCACGCTGAGCCCTGCCCTGCTCTGCCTGTCTTTCAGATTTGTCCTGCAGCGGGAGAAGCACTTCCACTACCTGAAGAGAGGCCTCAGACAACTGACTGAAGCCTACGAGGTACCTGTCGTGCCTGCAGCACTGCTTGTCCTTCCCCTGCCACACCAGGCTGTGCCTGGTGTCCTGCCCCTGGGGCTGATGGCTCCCTACTTTGCCTTCTGGCTTGGGTGAACCATCCTGCCCATCAGTGATGCTTTAATTGTCACTGGGTGTTTGCCATCCTGAATTTGTTGCTGCTGGCTGTCGGGTGGCTGCGAGACTGGCCCTGGGGCAGGTGAAGCGATTCTTGGCTGCCTGCGTGATCAGAGTGCCTGCGGGTTGTACTTGTCCCTGCAGTGACACTCCAGAGCAGTGATGGTGGGAGCTCTTCTGCCCGCACCCTCTCCTGCAAGAGCTCTGCCTCCTCCTGCTGGCATCCCCAGGCTGTCTGCTTGTCCTCGGTAACTGCTGTTGCCCCACCTGTCCCTCTCATCCCTGCAGTGTTTGGATGCCAGCCGACCTTGGCTCTGCTACTGGATCCTGCACAGCTTGGAGTTGCTGGAGGAGCCCATTCCCGAGTCAGTCACCTCTGAGTAAGTGGTACTGGGGGTCTGTGGTGCAGTGAGCACCAGGGAGGCTGGCCTTAAGGCTTGGCAAGCTGGTGTTTGGGAGCGACTCCGGAGACCTGTTCCTGGGCCCCCGTGCTGTTCCAGAGCCCCGAGGTGGAGGAGTTCAAGGTGGCACCTCTACTTCTTACGCCTGGGACAGGCACATTAGGACTGTCCTGTAGCGAGATCTCTGTGTAGTGTCTGCAGCGGTTTTGCCGTTTGGCACTTTGCCCTGCTGAGCAGGTCTGGCAGGGAATTTGGGGTAGCATCCGACTCGGACTGCCCCAAGGGAAGGAGAAGCCAACTTGTTTGAACGACCAGGTCAAACTTGCCCTGGTTTAACTCCTGTGACAGTGTGAGGTGAATCTGGCACAGGCTGAAGCAGCATGGCCCTTTGGGGTGGGAGCGGTGATGGGCATTGAGCTGCTGGCAGTGGGGAAGGGGGTGAGGCACCCATGGAGTGTGCGTGGCTCGGACGTTGATGCCAGGAGTGAGGATGTAGGATCATCTGGCAGTGGCCAAGGGCTGTCAGCCAGAGCAGGTGTCTTGGCCACCTCTCTGGGGGAGCCCTGGGATGCCTCAGGGTGAAATGATGCTGGTGGCAGAGGCTGGATTCGGGCAGGCTCCTCGCGGTGCCCATCTGCTCCGCGCCAGCCCCTGGTTTTGTCAGGCCTGCGGACTGCCATGCCCTGCTGCTGATCCCGGAGGTGTTTGCTCCCGTGTCCGCTGGGCACAGCCAGGCCCACCTCCTGCTGTCCCCACGTGTTGGGCACTACCAGGCGGGAGCACAAAAGTGCTTTGTCTCATTCATGGCTATCAATGCCTCCTATTCTTGCCTGCCAGCACGGCTAGCTTTCGGGGCATCTTGTGACAGACAGAGATGGGGGAGATAAGGGACCCAGCTTTAACCTCCTGCGGGGGAACGGACAGACGGGAATGGGCTGGGGGGACTGACCTGCCTCCTGCAGCACAAGGCAGGCACGGAGACCCTTCACTTTTGATGGGAGACAAGCATGGTTCTCCCTTGCCTCGATGGGAGAAATCCTCCCTGTGTTAAGGACATGGTCAGGTTAAAATCCTCCTCTAGAAACCCTTAGGGACGTTCAGTCAGGTCTGAAATCTGTTGCTGGCAGGAGAAGCGCTAAGGGAAGTGTCTGCCCTCTCTGCAGGGGCCTCGGTCCCCTCGCCTGCTGCAACTTCAGGTTCACAAAGGGGGAAATGCTCCTGATGCCTTTGCTCCCTGCTGTGGGGCTCCATTGAGAGCAGGCAGAGGGACGATGAGTGGTGGCCATGGAACCTGCTCACATGGTATTTGCAAGGAAATCTCCTGGGCAGGCAGGATCCCAGAGCTGAATGCACTTGGCATGGGATGCTGTGTCTGCATGACCTGTGCTGGGCTCTCCGTGCCAGTCCCCAGACACCCAATCTTGCCCTCTGATGCAGCCAGCTATGCAATGGGATCCCGTGCTAGTACGGACTCTGTCCTGCCGCCCCACCCCGATGGGTTGGTGGTGCCAGGCTGGGAGACATCTGGGCCGTTGGTATGGTTGGGTACCTGGTGAACGGCTGGGGACAGGCATGGCGGGTGTTTGTGTGTGGGCTGTCGCCCTTGAGGGCTCTTCYTCCTGCCGGCAGCCCTGCTCTCCATGGCCTTGCTGGCCTTCCTGGGTGGCTTCCTGCCAGCTCTGTGCTCCCTGGGGCATAGGGCGGCGGAGCAGGCAGGTGTCGCTGCGTGGGTTGGTCCTGTCCAAATGATTCGCAAGGTGCCAACTGCCCGCTGGGGGAGGCCGGCAAGAGCCGGGCTCCTTCCTCAGCTTTCCCTCCATCCTCTGCAGCGTCTGCCAGTTCCTGAGCCGCTGTCAGAGCCCCCAGGGTGGCTTTGGGGGAGGCCCTGGCCAGCACCCGCACCTCGCCCCCACCTACGCAGCTGTCAACGCGCTCTGTATCATTGGCACCGAGGAGGCATTCAACGTCATCGACAGGTAAAGCAAGGCTGGCCCGTGGGGGCACTCTGGGGAGCCGGGGCGGGTGCTGCGATGTCTGGGCCTGGGGAGGCTGGGTCCTCAGCAGCCCCTCATGCCCTGCTGGGTCTTGCAGGAAGAAGCTCCTGGAGTACCTGCACTCGCTGAAACAGCCCGATGGCTCCTTCCTCATGCACGTCGGGGGCGAGGTGGATGTGAGGTGGGTGGGCGCTGCATAAGACAGGTTCCCAGCTCGGGAAACACACCCACGTGGCCCCCAGGCAGGGTGCTCTTCCCTGCTGTGGTCACGGTGTCTACCTGGGCCATGGGCTGGCACATCTGCACAAGCAGAGCTGTGTCCTCGCTGAGGCCCTTCGAGTCAGCTCCAGGGTTGAGACCGGTGTGTGCTGAGCTCAGCTCCTGGCAGGGGAAGGCAGTGCAGCCTTGCAGGCGGAGTCCTGCCTGGATGCTCAGGGTTTGGATAAAGCCATTTGCACGGATGGCTCTGCCCCAGTTTGAACCCCCGTGGCTAGCTGGGTCTTGACCCAGGAGACAGGGTGGTGGTGGGGGGTCACTGCCTCCATGTGCCAGCAGCCCTGAGTGCCTTCTCCTGCAGGAGCGCGTACTGTGCCGCCTCYGTGGCATCGCTGACCAACGTCCTCACGCCCACGCTCTTTGCTGGGACAGCCGAGTGGATAGCGAGGTGAGGAGAATCGGGCAACGAGGCCCCCATGGACGATGGGAGGGTGGTGGGACGGGACGGTGGACAGCCACCGGGGTGCCCCTTGCCTTGGTGTTGTCCTTGCCAGCCTCTTCCTGCACAGGTGCCAGAACTGGGAGGGCGGCATTGGCGGGGTGCCGGGCATGGAGGCCCACGGYGGGTACACCTTCTGCGGCGTGGCAGCATTGGTCATCCTCAAGAAAGAGCATCTGCTGAACCTCCGGAGCTTGCTGGTGAGTGGCTCCACCGACACCCGCAGTTCCTTCACAGGAGCCGCAGCCCACTTCAAGCGTCCCCATGCTGCCCAGGGCCCCCTCTGCTCTCCCAGGGCTGCCGTGTGCTCCCGCTTTGGCCGTTAACGCACCAGGGGCTGGATGCGGCCCGGCGTCCTGCTGAGATGGGGATGGGGGTCTCAGCTGGGCCGTGGTGGTGGGGTAGGACCTACGCCCGGACCCTGCCAGGCCGAAGCTGCCTGGGGCTGTCATCGCACTGGCAACTGCTCCTGTCTGTCCCGTGCAGCACTGGGTGACCAGCCGGCAGATGCGTTTCGAGGGCGGTTTCCAGGGTCGCTGTAACAAGCTGGTGGACGGTTGTTACTCCTTCTGGCAGGCCGGCCTGCTGCCCCTGCTGCACCGCGCGCTCCACGCCAGAGGTGAGTCGGCCCCACGAGGTTATCGGCCTGGAAGTTTTGCCTGAATCAGGAAACGGTGTCTCCAGGGGGTGGATTTGAGGATGAGTTTTAGCAAGGAAACAAAGCATAGACTGACTTTGCCTGCAGCTGGCGGGTGCCGCTGGTGCTCCCTGCCCTGTCTGTTCCCCTTCTCTGGGGCCCTGAGGGGATGCTGAATCGCAGGAGGATCCAACAGCCTTCCCAAAATGCTTTTGGGCAGAAAGAGGCTTGAATTTCTGCCTGGAAAAAAGGAGGTGGTGGTTTCCCTGGGGAGGTTTTGCTGTCTTCCTGAGGTTTCCCAGGTGTTTTACTGCCCGTCTTCCCCCTCTAGGCGATGCTGCTCTCAGCATGATGCACTGGATGTTTGACCAGTCGGCGCTGCAGGAATACATCCTCCTGTGCTGTCAGTGTCCGGCCGGGGGGCTGCTCGACAAGCCGGGGAAGTGAGTACCCCGCCGTGGGCTTGAGGCCTCCAAGAGGGAGGCTGCCTCGTGCTCCGAGCCCCAACTCAGTGCCACTGTCTCGTCCGCAGGTCCCGGGACTTCTACCACACTTGCTACTGCCTGAGCGGGCTGGCAATTGCCCAGCACTTTGGCAGCGGGGACCTCCACCATGAGGTGGTCCTGGGCATCCCCGAGAACCGCCTGGTAAGGGCCCCATGCGCGGCTGCGGTGGGCAGGGCTGTGCTCCTCCTCTCCCCTCCGCCATCCATTGGCGCCGGTCATCCGAATCCCAGCAGAGCGGCTGTGGTGGTCTGACATTCCGGCGTTGCTGCCTCTCCTCTCCGTGGCAGCCCTGAGCCTCCCCGCAGGGAGGGTGTGGGGTGGCAGGTGCCTTCCCTGCTCCAGGCCGTGACGGAGGCCGGGTCCCTCGTGCCCCAGGGTCTGTTGGGGCGGGAAGAGCTGCCGTGGCTTGTTCTCTGTGAAGCTGGAGCTGCCCTGCTTAACGCCTCCTCCCCTTCGCTCTCTTGCAGCAGGCCACGCACCCTGTGTACAACATCGCCCCGGAAAAGGTGGTAAAAGCAGTGCTGCACTTCCTGCAGCAGCCTGTGCCCAGCCCGGAGCCGGAGGCAACAGCAACCACTGCAGACTAGGGGGCCCTGCTCCCCGTGGACTCTGTGCGGAGTGGCCCTCCCCGAGGGCCAGCAGGGAGCTGCCGGGGTGTTTCCAGCGTGGACATACAGAGCGTGGTCCTCAGGATGCTAGCAATACCAAAAACAGCCTGCCCTGTGGCCGGAGGCTGCGCCTGGCCGCCAGCTCYCATGGCCGTTGCGCCGGGCGCCCCACTAACCTCCCGGCAGGAGCCGAGCTGGCTGAGAGTAACACGGCACGTGGCAGATATTTTGGCCTCAATAAACCAGAACTGACCCCCCCTGCCCTTTCCTATGCCCCTCCGGGTGGCTGGGGAGGGAAATGAATGCAGGCTGGGTGAGCAGGAGGATGGCGCAGCAGCCGGGCAGCACCCAGGGCATGGTGACGGTGCTCGATCGTGGCATCGGTGCTTGGGGCTGAACTGCCTTAAGAGATGCTACAGCTGGAAGAGGGCTCAGCCCCATCCTGCAGTGACCCTGGGGGCACAGGGCAGCAGGTGGCATTGCGCTGATGGTGTTTAGGCTGGGTTTCAAGATCCCTGCTTCCTGCACAGTCCGGTGTCCTACTGCTGATCCTGATGGGAGCTTCCCTCTGGTGTCACCCCACCTCCAGCCCCCCAAAACATGCAGCTACAATGGGCAAGGATAAAATAAGGGCTTTTGTTTTGTTTTGTTTTTTTTATTTATAGTCTTATAGTAAAGGGAAGCCTTAACTTGCAAGACAACTCTGGGCAGTATGTACAACATACCGTAGATCCATGGAATGAATGGCATCAAAACTGGGCCAGGGCCACCTACGGGGCAGGGACGGGATACTAGAGTTCAGAAAAATGCCACAAAGGTGGGAGAGAGAGAGGGGAGGCGAATAAGGATGGTGGGAGGGAAGAAGGACCCAGATAGATAGGCAGGCAGGCAGGATGCACGCACGCAGACCTTCGCCCAACCCCGGGCCAAGGCCCTACTGCGTGCCCAGTCCCCCAAACTGTGGAGGGCACAGTCCCACCAGCACTCTGGAGCTGCTGGGAGCAGAGGCAGAGCTGGGGCCAGGTGGAATTGCATACACAGAAAATAAATAGCGAGACCCCGCCGCTTGCTGGAGAGCTGACACAGCTCCCCCCCCCTCTGTCCCTGGGGGTGCCCACGGTGCCTGGCATGGAAGGAACGGGGGCACAGGGGCTGCCCATCTTTGCCTGTACAGCCTCAAGTTCAGCTCAGGACTGCAGTGGTCCCCGGGTATAAATAGAAATGCTCATATAAAATTGAAAGGGGGGGGGGATGGGGGGGGTTGGAGAGGGACTTGCTAGTTGTGGGTGGGAGGGTGATGGGGGGGTGTCTCCTCGGAGCCAGCAGTCCCCAGATCCCCCAAGTCTCTCGGGCAGGTGTGGCGTGGCCATCTGTGCCACGGGGAGCTGCAAGGCCCTGCCCGGCCGGCTCCCTGAGGAGAAGCTGCTCCCGGGGGCCGTCGTGGTTAGCGTGGGGAAGGGGCCGGGGAAGGCTGGAAAGCTGCAGTCCGAGAGCCTCTACTACAGAAGGGAGAGAGTCCTTACAGAGCTGGCGGGCAGACGGCCAACGGCACCTGAGAGCGGGTGGCTGCGGCGGCCAGGGCCAGTCCAGCGCGAGCAGGCAGGGGCCTAACTGGCCTCCATGCGCAGCTTCTTCCTGCTCTGCGGCTCGTCGGGCTCGGAGTCGGAGCTGGAGTCGGAGCCGCCGTCGAAGGCGGAGATGGTGCTGCCCTTGGGGTTGGTGTAGAGGCTGTTGTCTGACGACGGGTAGTTGGCCTGCAGCTGAGCGCTCGACCGGGCTTTCTCCAGCGCGCGCACTGCAAGGCAGGGGCACAGCGTCACCCCCACGCCGCCTGGCCCCGGGTTCTGGCATCCCCCCGCTGCCACGGGGCTCGCCAAGGCCTGAGCAGAGCCCTGGGCGGGCAGCGGCAGGGCCCAGGAGCCCCCTGGGTGCACAGCCCTGCTCACCTTGCTGCTCCAGAAGGGCGTTCTGCCGTTTGAGGTCGTCGATGTCCTGCTGGTGCGTGTGGTTTTTCCGGCGCATGTACTGGATGTACTCTGTGGCTTTGTCCAGGATTTGGGCCCGGGATGCCTGTTGCAATAGTGGGAAAAGACACAGACAAAATAAAGACCTAGTCCACGCTGCTGCGGGGAACGCCAGCAGGGCTGCCAGCCGGGCAGCAGGCAGGGTGGTTTACACTGGGGTTTAATCTCTGTCCCCATCCCACCTGCAGCAGAGCAAGAGAAGGGACTATTCCCTCGCTGTACTGCTCCAAGCTCTCTGCTGGATGAACCAGAACCGAGCTCTTGTCGCCACCACAGACCAACGTGGTTGCTCCCAGCTCCTCTCTGGGGACACCGGTGCCTGTCAGCCTGCAGCAGAGACTGTGCTGGCGTTGTGACGGGTGAAAGATTGTTTCTGGACTCTGCGGACTGCGCACATGTCCTAGAACGATACTCGCCTTCTGCTGGCCTCTACTCAGCCTGCGATTGTGGTACCCTCTTCTGAGACACTCGTGCTTCCCAGCTGCCAGCTGGACCCTGCATTGCTCCATCTCTCCTTAGCGTGTCTGCGACTCCTTCTCCGAGGTGTCCACTGGTCTGCAACTCCCTGTTCCTCCTCTTCAGCGAGCAGGGCTGAGCTGATGCTTTCCTAGCCCTTCCTCCCAGCCCAGGACTGCTGCCAGAGGCCACTGAYGTCCCCAGCTCTTCCAGTCCTCTGGCCAGACTGTTGCAAGGCCCCACCACAGCTAAGATACTCAGTTTATCCGAGCAATTCCCCTTCATTGCCTGAATCCTGTGCTTCCCATGTGATTTTTAAACACTGGAAGTTGCCACACCGCTCCCTGCGACACACAAACCCCTTGCTCGTTCCCCTCGGGAGGTTATTCCAATTGCGCCTCCGACGCCGATCTGCTCATGCTACACTTTTTTCTTCTCGCTCAGTCAACAGCGCAAAAGCTTCTTGGGGCCCAAACCTCATGAGCGAGGCCACACTGCCACGCTCCAGGACGATGGGGCATTCGGGCAGCGGCCCTTCGCCCACCCCAGCACAGCGTGCCTGCGCGACACTGTGCGGGGCACCCCCGGCTCCCCGCTGAGCCACTGCGGGGCGGGGCGAGCGGGACAGAGCGCGTGCCCGGCCCTCGTTTTGCAGCAGGACAGAGGATAAGGCCAGCAGCTTTCTCCACACGGCAGGGYTATGGGTGCTCCTGCGGTAGCAGGGCTGGGTTTAACTCGGCAAGAAACCACAAGAAAATCCTCGCTTGCACAACCGCTGCACCCAGCCCTCAGAACCTGCGGAGCCTGAAGCTCCGTCTTCGGAGGCAGACAACCCTGCTGCCTATTCCTGCTGCCCCAACAGCACAGCCCAAGGAGACGAGCCRGGACCCCGGCCATGCTCCCTGCTTCCTCTCCGCGCAGGGTGCATGCCGCAGCACGTGCGAGCAGGGCTTTGCACAGTGAGCGCCCATCAGGAACCAAGCTGCACTTTCCTGAGATGAGTGAGCTGGTTTTTGCCTTGGAAAAGGGGATGCCTGGTCCCCCGTGCTCCAGGCTGGCACCGTCGCGGCTTGCGCCAACACCGGCGTTGATCAGACCCCTCTGCAAGTCAAACCAACTCATCACCCGGAAAACAAAACCGCAAAACCCAAAAAAGAGGTGACGTTCTGCCGGCTTAGTGACTCAAATTGGCTGAGCAGGGGTGTGGAAGGCCTGAAGGAATGGCAGGCCGAGGAAGCACGGTCAGGTTGCCTTGGGTGCTTGAGAAGCTCGGAGAGCTCAGAGCGAAGGCAGCCCCAGGGGCTGGAGAGGCRGCCCCAGCCAAAACGTACTTCACAACAGCATCCGACAGTGCCACAGGAAAATGAGAACTGTGGAAACCRCTGTCACGTGTGAGCGTGCCAACAGCTCTACCACTAACTGTGTAACCTAAAAGCAAAGCGCTCTGGCAGGCAGAGAGCCCCCAACGCTGCCTTGGGGTCAAACCTGGCTCATCCAACTAGGCCAGGTGGATTTTTGTCCCTCCCCACCCTCCTAGAAACCCAGAGAGCGCTGCCCATGTTGCACAGGCCAAGGTGCGCGGCGGGTGGCACATGAAGCCTCGCTTTGCTACGGGGCAAGAGGACGTTCCGGATTTGAGCAACCCTGCGGGTGCGCAGCACTGAGCTTGCGGTGTGCCGCAGGCTGGGTCCGAGCAGCTCAGGCCAGCAGGGAGCGGGCAGGGCTGGGGTTCAAGGACTGCACCCAGGAATGTTGCTCGGCAGGCCCCTACGGGGAAACGCTCCAGGCAAGAGCCGCGGATCAGCCCCACTGACGTGGCTTCTCCCTCTTCTCGTTGGCACTCTGGAAGTCCCCTTCCAGCCTCTGCGCCAAGCACCAGAGACAGGGCCCAGCAGCTCCCTCTGCCCAGGGCCTGACAGGGCCAAGCACCTGAGCCGGGACCAGCGTCCACAGCCACAGGAGCACGTGGTATCTCCAAGCTAGCAGAGCTGGCAACAGGCTGCCCCTCTCCCCAGGAATAGGGTCAGGCGCTGCTTGGCTCCAGCCCCGGGGTTGGGCAGCTCCRCACAGGCCTGCGGCGCCCACGCAGGCTCAGGCTCCGCTCGGCCCAACGCGGCACRTGGCTGGTTGGACCGGGCACCGTCGTCCTCAATAAACTCACCTTCTCTCCCTGGAGGGAGGGGACTGAGTCCCGCAGGCTGTGAAAGCTGTCTTTGATGTGGTCCCTGCGCTTGCGCTCCAGTGCGTTGTGATGAGCCCGTTTGTCAGCCTGCAACAGAAAGGAGATGCAGAGCGTTAGGGGCCTGCGAGAGGGAGAGACGATTGCTACGCGTCACGTCATGGAGCCGCCGGAGGCGACGAGGGCGAGCGGCGGCACTGCTGGGCACCGGCGYGGGGAGAGCTGCGATCCTTCTGGCACGGTGTCCCTCCCAACGCTGCACGCTGCTAGATCCCGACAGGAGCCAAGGTGAAGGGCCCAGGCAGCAGGAGCTGGAGAACCCCAGGATGTCTGACCGGCTCCCCCGCACCCAGTGAGCGCCCACGGCACCACCCCACGCCTGTCCCTTCAAGCCGGCTGCCACCGCATCCCCTGTGGCTGCAAGTCCCTGGCACCACCTCAAACTCGGGCTCCACCTGCGCCAAATAACAGAGGACACGGCACCAAGGCCCGGCGATCGCCCGCACCCACTTGGCAAACGCAGGCGGTACCTGCCATACCCTGACCGGCCACCTGCGGGCCCTGGCAGCGAGGCCCAGCAGCCGCAGCATCGCCACCTCCCCAAGAGCAGCACCAGGTCGCCCTGGCCCGGAGGCCGCAGAGGGCCGGCCGCGCACCCGCCTCGGGAGCAACCGTGCCGCAGCCCGGAGCTGAAGGCGGATGCRGCCTGACGACGCGGCGTCCCGTTCGTCCGTGCTGCAGCCGCGGGCTGACGAGCACCGGAGCACGTACCAAGGTCCGCGCGCGCCGCAAGGGAGAGCAGGGAAACCATTCCGCCCGGCCAGCCCCACAAGCGGCCTCAGGAGCCGGCCTGTCTCCCTGCCGGCCGCCCAGGGCAGCCCATCCACATCTGCTCCCCGTCACCCCGAGCTTCAACATCAGCCCTGCCTTCCCTCTGCGAGGGATAATTTCCAAAAAGCAGCCAGAACTCCAAGAAGGCCCGCTGAGTCCCAAACGTGCACGCAAAAAGCCTCACTAGYGTTTAAAACAGCGGGACCACTTCATACGGCCAAGCTCCCACAGGCGGCGTCTCCAAGAGGCTGCGACATGAAGAGATAGGGAGCTGCCTGCGAAGCAACTCGCTCCGCGAATGTTTATCTAAAAACACCACATTTGGGCTGGCGACTCTGGACAAGGCGCCCAGAGCCGGCTCCGAGTGGCCGGCGGCTCGTTCAAGCGAGGAGCCTGAAAACCTCGCTCGGCCGGGYGGCCGAGATGCCTCCCGTTCCTCCGCGCGAGCCTTCGGGGAATGCTTGCCCCGGGCGTGGGGCCGACGGGGGAAGCGAGCGGGCGACTTGAGGGCCGCGAAGTGGGCGAGTGCTTCGCTTCCCGGGGCGGAGGGAGCCGGCGCTGGCCGGGATGCGCCCGCTCTCCCTAACGCCCATCCGCTGGGAGCCGGGCAATGCTCGAGGTGTAGGAGAAGGAAGCGACACCCTCCGCTTTCAGTTTCTTTCCTGCACGTCAGGGAGCCGCGAGGCAACTTCCTGCTACCGTGGGGCCGCCGGGCGGCCTGCRGGCAGCACCGAAGCCTGCGACGGAGGCGGCGGCAGCGGCCAAAGCTCCTGAGAAGCAGGGGGGGCCGAAAGGGCCCGGAGCAGCCAGCAAGGGCGCAGAGAGCCCCCGGGGAGGGGGGGGACACGACTCGGCCGGTCCCGGCCCGTGTCACGACGCCGTGGGGCCGTGCCCCCTGCTCAGCCCCTCACCCGCACGGCGCCATCCCCGCCTAGGGGGCCCGAGTGCCTCCCCGGACCCCGTCACCCCACGGCACGGCACAGGACGAGGCCTCCGGGCCTCCCTCCTGCGCGCCCCCACGGCGGGTGCCCACGCGTGCAGGCCCCACGCGCGCCTCCCCCCCCCC
>NW_020447322.1:19278-23238 GCF_003343035.1 Apteryx rowi
GCACGACGGCGGCGGGGCCCGCGGGCTCCCCCCCGCCCCCCCGACGGCGAGCCACGACGGGGTGCGGCTGAGTCTTTATTGAGGCGCAGCGGGGCCGTACAAAAAAAAAGCAAGCGGGACGCGGAGCCGGCTTTGCAGCCCGGGGCGCCCGTGCCCCTGGCAGCGCTGGGAGCCCGTGGGGCAGCCCCACTCCCGGGCCGCGTCCCGCCCCAGCGGGATCCAGCAGCGATAGCAAACGGTGCCGAGAGCTGGGCACCCCGCCGCGGGGGTCAAAGGCACTTCTAGGAAGGGCCGCGTGGCTGCCCCACGGCACGCAGCGGGCACAGCAGGCAGCGGCAGTGTGTGGGGCAGGGCACCCGGAGCTGGGATGCAGTCCTGTCTAGCCCAGGCCGTCTCCATCCTCCTTGGGCAGCTCACAGGCAGCCTCTGCCGGGTGTTTGGCCTCCTCGGGCCGCTCCTGGGGCTCCCCCGGCTCGTCTTTGTCACGCGCCGCCTCGCCCTCCGAGCCTGTCTCATCCGAGTCGTCCTCCTCCAGGTAGCGGTAGCCGCGCACCTTGTGCCGCGGGCGGGGGATGCGGGGCACGCGGTACGTCACGTGCCGCGCCAGCTTGTGCTCCATCCACATGTAGGCGCCGCTGGCCGCTGCCAGCGCCAGCAGCATGATGGACAGCTTGGCCTGCAGGGGGGCAGAGCAGGGGCTCAGGGCGCTCCTTCCCCCCAGGTCCCGCAGTCCCCCCGGGGCGATGGAGCTGACCCCGGGCTTGGGGGCACTGTGGGGACGGCTGCCTGCCCGCCCCTGCTCACCTTCATGGGCAGCTCCAACCACAGATACACCACGAAGATGGCCAGGGCCTGCCACCAGTGGTAGATGGTGAAGACGAAGTCTTGGCGCTCTTTGTCTTCGTACAGCATGCCCAGGAGAACTGCATGGGAGGAGACAGGCGCAGCTGGTCAGTGTGTCCCCCCTGTCCTGCCGGCAGCCCCTCTCTGGGCACCATCAGCAGCACCTGGCTGCACCAGGTCTGTCCTCACTGGCAGGTCCAGGGAGCTGGGACCACCTGGCCGTGCTGCGCCATGGGACACGGAGAGAAGATGTGTTGGGAGCCGGGGACCTGGCTCACACATCCCTGGTACTCACTGCTAATGCCGGTCTTGTTGAGGGCACTTCCTATGCCCCAGAGCACAGCCAGYGCGTACAGCAGAGGCGCCTGGACCAGGGAACGGGGCTCGGGTGCCCAGCAGAAGAGGGTCACYAGCAGCGCAGCGTGGATGAAGGCTCCGGCCAGCAGCAGGCTCTGCCGCCGCAGGCGCAGCGTGCAGAGGGCCAGGCTGGAGAAGGCCGAGGCGGAGAAGCCRTAGGCCATGAGGAGGTACGCCAGCTTCTCCAGCCCGATGGCGCACACACCGTAGTTCTGCAGGGAGGGCAGGCRGGCACCAGCTTAGCGCAGCCCTGGCCTGGTGCCAGCCCTCCTGGCGCCCCCAGGACCTTCCCACCCTGTCCCCAGGGCCACGAAGCGTACCAGGGAGAAGCCGGTGCAGACGAAGAGCACCTCRAAGCCGCTGTAGATGAAGAAGGGGAAGAGGTGGCGGAGGCGGTAGTCCCGCATGTGCTTGAAGGGCAGCTGGAAGATGTTGCCCCAGCCGATGCTGCGCAGGTCAATCTCCTCCGTGGGCCGGTAGGCTGAGCCGCACAGCACCAGGACCTGCCACAGAGCCRCGGGTGAGCCAGCGAGGAGAGCCCACGCCGCCCAGCGCCCGCCCTGGCACTCACCACCAGCATGGAGAGGAAGGCTGCCGCCATGAGGGCGCTCTCCACRATGATGAGGTTGACGCTGCGGGGCAGGCTCTGCAGCACGGTCTTGTTGAAGCCAGGCAACATGCCCTTGCTCAGGGTACCTGGAGGGCACGTGCCGCGTCTCAGCACCACCCCGGCTGCCGTGGGAGAGGGGAGATGGCGCCAGACCATGGTGCAGTCTCACGCCTGGGCACTCACCACAGTGCTTGACCCCAAAGAGCGTGTGGTTGAGCTGGTAGAGGTAGTTGTTGAGGAAGAACAGCATGGGCATCTGAGCGCAGACGAAACTCAGCTGCAAGACACGGCAGGGGACGCTCAGCGCCAGGCCACCCCACGCACCCTCTCCCCTGTGTCCCCGCAGCGGTGCTCACGTGGAAGCAGGCGTAGAAGACGGTATGGAAGACGACGATGTAGGCGTTGCAGGCGCCCCGCGGTGCCCGCTGCTGCTCCTGGACGTGCTCCTCCTTGTAGTTGGCATACTCGTAGTACTTCTGGGCCATCCTGGGGGGCACAGGGGGTCAGCTGGCAGCATGGGGACCCCCCCGGCCCCCCAGCCCCGCTGGTGCCTACCGCGTGATGTAGTTGCCTATAGAAGCCCAGAGGGGCACGATGGCCACCCCGATGGCCACTGCGGAGGGCACCAGCGTGTAATAGCGCTCCCAGTAGTTGCTGGAGACGAAGAGGGCGTAGATGCCCATGGCCAGGAACATGGTCCACTTGGTGCCGAAAAACCTGCCAGGGCAGAGGAGAGGACGGGATGGGTGCTGGCACTGGGGTGCCGCAGGGTGGTGGGGAGCCTAGGGCAGCGCCGTACCTGATGAGGACGGGTGTGTAGAGCAGCGCCACGATGGGGGTGACGTTGATGCCCATGAGCACCTTGCGGTCGATGTCCTCCAGCTCCATGTTGCTGTACTTCACCTCCCGGTAGGTCTCATCATAGTGCAGGATGAGCTGCATCTGCAGCAGGCCTGGGGCAGCCCCGAGCACCCGTCACAGTCCAGCCCCGCAACGGCGACGCAGGGAGCCCGGGTTGCGGCGGGGACCCGGCGCGGGAGGCAGGGCCGTACCCAGGTAGACGCCGTAGGTGAGCATGGCCGCCAGGCTGGCAGCCAGCACGTTCTTGACGATGCCGAGGCGCTTGCGGCGGAAGTACTTCTGCTCTTCCTCCTCCTCGTTGTAGTCGGGGTGYGCGCCCACAAAGTCGTCCAGCTATGGGGCCGCCGCTGGTCAGCCTCGGGCATGGCCACGGTGCTCCTGGGCCACCGTGGCCACCTGCCAGCTGGGTGCCGGGGACCCACTGCCACCCACACGAGACCCCCGAGCCTCACCTGCGCCTCTGTCCCCTCGGGGCCGAGGCCGTTCCCCCCCGCCGTGTTGGCGGCATCCTGGCAGCAGTTGGAGCCCTTCTCCATTGCTGGGTCTGGGGGGTGGCCCAGGGAGGGTGTCAGGGGTGGGCGGCCCTGGGTGGCACCCCATGTGGCCTGCACCCTTGTGCCCAGCACCCCCAGCCCCTGCACCCACGTGTGCTGCAGACCTGGTGCCCAGCATCCATGTGCCCCAAACCCCCAGCGCCCATGTGTGCTGCAGCCTCTGCAGCCCCTATACCCAGCACCCATGTGCCCAGCACCCCCAACCCCTGCACCCACGTGTGCTGCAGCCCCTATGCTTAGCACCCGTGTGCCCCAAACCCCCAGCCCCTTTATGCCCTGAACCCTTGCACCCATGTGTGCTGCAGCCCCTATACCCAGCACCCATATGCCCAGCACCCTGAGCCCCTGCACCCATGTGTGCAGCCCCTATACCCAACACCCATGTGCCCAGCACCCCCAGCCCCTTCACCCACGTGTGCTGCAGCCCCTATACCCAGCACCCATATGCCCAGCACCCCCAACCCCTGCACCCATATGTGCTGCAGCCCTGGTGCCCAGCACCCCTGTGCCCCAAACCCCGCACCCTGCACCCACGTGTGCTGCAGCCCCTGCAACCCCTATAGCCAGCACCCCCAGCCCCTGCACCCGTGTGCCCTGAGCCCTTGCACCCATGTGTGCTGCAACCCGGTGCCCAGCACCCATGTGCCCCGCACCCATGTGCCCCGAGCGCCTGCACCCATGCGTGCTGCAGTCCTTGTGCCCAGCACCCCCAGCCCCTGCACCGGTATGTGTTGC
>NW_020447322.1:23822-56030 GCF_003343035.1 Apteryx rowi
CCAAAACGCCTGCACGGCACCCCTGCTCCCGCGCAGCACCCGCATACTCCCCACACCCGACGGCGCGGCACCCATCCTGTCCCCGTCCCCACCCTGGGTGCCACCAGGGCCTGCTGCCAGCCAGCCCGCCCGCGGGACCCCGGCTGTGCCCGGCCCCAGGTGCTGGCGTCGTCCCGCGCTGCTGGGACCGAGGTGGGAGCTGGGCTCACCCAGCGGGTGCYGTGGGCCTGGCGGGTGCCGTGGGCTCCAGCGAAGCAGCACGCGGCACCGGTTCCCTTCCCCTTCCTGGAGTCGCTCTGGGCACTTTTCGCACTCTCGGTTCCCCTTTCCTGGCCCTGGGGCCCTGCTGAAGCAGCGGCAGGGTGATGGAGCAGGGTGCCTGGCCGTGCCGCACGGCGGTGGTGGGGGGGGACCCTGGCTCCGGGATGCCCTACCAGCCCGGCGTGGACCTCCCTCCCCGTTGCACCCCTGTTTGCATGTGACGGGGCTCCCAGTGGGGCAATCACTGCTCCTCACTGCTCAGCATCCCGAAACCTGGGGGCAGGAGGGCACCTGTGCTGCCCTCGGTCAGGCCCGTGCCGGAGAGAGCGGTGGTGCCGGCGGGCAGTGGGTGCCGGAGGAGTGAAGGGTGCCGCGGGACAGGGCGGAGAGGAGCGGGCTGAGCCTGTTTGCAGGGTGGAGCTGGCAACATCTCCGTCACGGGATGCTGAGAGAATCAGGGCAGGAGCCGGCCAAGCCGGTAGCGGGAGATTTTTTGAGATGCAGTGCCGGATGGCAAGCCGGTGACTGGCACGTGCGGTACCCTGGCTTTGGGTGCATTTGGGGAGGAGGCAAGGGTGAAGGGGGACGTGGGCCCCGGGGGGAGAGCAGATGGGAGGCGGAGGGATGGGGGCTGCCCGGGTTGGCAGAGCGGCAAGTGGCGTGCCTCAGCACCGCTGGCGCGGGTGGCACCGGTCCCAGGTGCCGTGGCGGAGCCGGATGCGGCCCGGCGCTGCAGAGCCACTGGGAACTGCAGGCGTGATGGGCGAGAGGAACTGCAGTGGGGGCCCGTGGATGGGGGGTCCCACGGGGAGCGACGTGGGAACGGGCTCCTTTTCCAGCCCTRGGATGCTCCTGCAAGGAGCAAGGGGCTGCTCCGGGCTGCCCGGCCCCACGTTGCTCGTGGTACCCAAAATCTCCCAGGGTGCAGACTCCCTCCTGCCAAGGATGGAGCACATCCCTTCCCTTCCTCGGCACAAATGATCACCCGTGGGGCACGTGGCAGCCCCGCTGCCCTGTTTATGAGGCAGGGCGATCAGGGATCCATCAAGGGTGTCCGCAGGGTCCCCATGGGTCAGGGCACCCCTGGGATGCAGCATGACGGGCACCTGGAGGGTCCCCATGGGTCAGGGCRCCCCTGGGATGCAGCATGAGGGACACCTGCAGGGTCCCCATGGGTCAGAGCGCCCCTGGGATGCAGCATGAGGGACACCTGCAGGGTCCCTGTGGGTCAGGGCGCCCCTGGGGAGCAGCGGGACGGCATCCATGGGGTATCTGGGTCAGGGTTCATGGCAGTGGTTGGGTGGCAGTGGGAGTCCCCCAGTGCCACCGTCCCGTGGGGGAGGTCCCATCCTGTCCCCGGCCTCATCCCCATTCCCACCCCACGGAGGCGGGGCACTGTCCAGCCCGCCCCTGCCCGTGGGGACCAGTTGCCTGCCCCACAGCATTTAGGAGGGAGCCCCAAGCCTTGGCACCACCAGCCCAGCCTCCTGCTCCTCTTGCCACCACTCAGCCCTCCAGGTAGGCACCGTGGGGCCCCGGGGTTGGTCACCCCCTACATGGCGTTGGCAGGCCCTACATTGGGGCCACCTTGGGGGGCATCTCCAGCCCCATGCAGGTGCATGGGGCTCACAGGGTTGGGGGTCCTGGCAGCCTCTCCCCTGCCCAGGGTCCCTTCAGGAAGGGTGGGTGGGTTGGCCATGGGGGCAGATGTGGGGCTGCAGCTCTGCCCCCCCCCGGGTCTGGGCACGTCCTCGTGTGCTGGCGCAGTGACTTTGGTGGGCCCAAAGGAGGGCTGGCTGCTGTGGGGCAGAACCGGCGCCGGCTCCCACAGCCCCGCACCGGGGGCCCTGGGGACCCCCGTGGGGTGATCC
The DNA here is from genome assembly GCF_003343035.1 of Apteryx rowi. Lineage (NCBI taxonomy): Eukaryota > Metazoa > Chordata > Aves > Apterygiformes > Apterygidae > Apteryx > Apteryx rowi. The sequence continues at coordinate 25,955 of NW_020447322.1, forward strand.
CCACAGCGGCACGACAGCCTGGCATGTGGCCGTGTATCAGGGTCCCGGGGGGGGTCTCCACGGGGTGAGCCCCATAGCTGTGTGCAGCAGTGCTGGCAGCCCCGCGCTGGTGGTGGGGCCAGGCATGGGGGCCCTGGGGATGCCTGAGCCTGCCCAGGCTGGACCCCCTGCCCAGACCCCGGCGGATGTCCCGGGAATCCCAGGCATCTCCCRGCGGATGCACCGGGGCTGAGTCACCCCCGCGGCCAGGACAGCCCCAAGCGCGAAGCCACCCTTCAAGGGCGCCGCCGAGCGCCCGGGGCTGGGCCGGCAATGGGGGACACGTACGTCCCCCGTGAAGGCGACTCCTCTCTGGGTCGAGCCGGCCTCTCCGAAGCTTCCCTGCGCTGGGACTGGCGCCTGTTCCGCTCCGCCTGCTTTTCAGCTTGCCCTGACGCAGCCCCCACCCTGGGGTGCCTGCACCGGGGAAAACCCGTGCAAGCCCAAAAGGCTGTGCCTGCCCCTCCTGCCCTTCTTGCAAGGGTGTCACCCGGCTCTTTGGAGCTCACCRCGGGCCCCGCACTGCCCCGGCCCCTGGGCAGCCCCGGCATCAACTGCCCCCTGCCTCTCCCCAGGGCCACTGCGCGCTCCATGGAGATCAGCAGCCCCTTCTCGCAGCTCAGCCTGCAGCAGCCCCTCGAGCTCCCTGAGCAGCAGCTCGCGGTCCACGGCAAGTGCAGCCCTGTGGGCAGTGGCACCGGCAAAGGAGCCGTGTGTGGCAGAGGCAGCCGAAAGGGGAGCGTGGACCACGGTGCCATGAGGTGAGAGCGAAGGGCCGGGGGCCATGTGGCCGGGGACAGAAGGGAGTCGAGGTGCTTGGGGCGAGGGGTGGAGGGCGGCAGGGGAAAGCGGGCAGGGGGTGCTGTTGCAGTGCCAGGGTGGTAGGTGCCAGCAGGGTCCCCTGGATGGTGCTGATGAGGAAGGGGGATGCTGGGGACAAATTTTGGGAAGCCAGTGGTCACCACGGTGCAATGTGGCCCTGTAGAGTGGAGGTTTGGGGAGGAGGGACTGCTGGGAATGGTGAGGCACAGAGGGCACGATGGGCCCATGTTCCCCATGCTGGTGGCCTGGGGAGGACCCAGGTGTCCGGACTCCCTGCCCTCTCTCAAGGGCCCCCCAGGCTCCAGTTTGGTCATGGGACAGGGGCTGGGGAGACATGGAGCTCCTCTCCCTTGTCACCCAGAGTGCCAGGGGCTGGGCCAGGGCGTGGGGCCAGGGCTCCCTCTGACGCCTGCGTCCCCACAGTGGGAACCCCTATGCGGGGCTGGTGAGCCGCCTGCGGGCAGCCTGGCTCTCGGGGAAGACGCGGCCCATGGAGTACCGCGTGGCCCAGCTGGAGGCCCTGGGCCGCTTCCTGGATGAGAAGAAGCAGGACATCCTGGAGGCCACTGCCTTGGACATGCGCAAGGTGAGAGGCTGGGTGGAGGCGTGGGGTGCTGGACACGGGGGTCCCCTCATCAGGGTCCAGCATCCCCCCTTGTTGGGGTCTTGCATCCTGCTGGGTGCAGGCACTGGACATAGGGACAGCTTTTGAGGTCCTGTGTCCCGCCTTGTTGGGGTCCTGCATCTGTCTGGGTGCAGGCATGGGGCCCTGGGCATGGGGGTCCTCTAATCAGGTTCCTGCATCCCCCCTCGTTGGGATCTTGTGTCCTGCTGGGCCCCAGCAGCTGAGAGGCTGCCCACAGCCCTTCCTGGGTTGCCAGCTCCTGTCTTTGTGCAGTGGGTTGCCCAGATATGCTGGGGGAGTAGGGTGCAAGGGGGCTCCAGCGCTGTTGTGGGGCACCTGTAGGTGCTCCGAGCGCTGGGTCCCTGCAGAGCTCTCTGCAGCTGGGGTTAGCTAGGGTGTGTGAGTGCTGGATGGGCAGGCTGAATGCTGCTAGCCACGTTCGAGGTGGCCAATGCTGGCCAGCGGGAGGTGGGAAGCATCTCCCTGCCTACATTCACTGTGAGGATGCGGTGCAGCATCAGTGTGACAGTTGGCGTAGACTGCCTGATCCTGCCTGCGTGGCTCCCCTCCAGCCCTGTGGGCCACGTCCTGGCACCACTGAGGTTTTCCTGTCCTATTCAATGCTCCCTCCCCAGTCTTGGTGCTGGCCTCATCGTAGAGCGCCAGCCTCTGTAAGCATCATCCTTCCCACGGAGTTGCAGAGCTTCACCCTTGATGCACACTCAAATCATAAGCAAGTCCTGGGTGGCCTCACGTGGCCTCCATAGTGTCCCAGGTGTTGAAGGCTGCATCCTGGGATGCTACTCACTGGCCTGGTCGCACCCGGGATTATCAGCGTTGTGCAATATGCTGGCCTTGCACATTCTTCTGCGGGCCATTCAAAGCTGCCATGGCTCGCTTGCCTCGCAGGGGATGGCTTTTGTCAGCAGGGTTGCTGGGCTGCACTGTGGCACTGATGGGGAAGTGGCTGTAGCTTTGGGAAGGCTTTGGATATTGCGGTACCCTGGGAGCTTCCAGGATGGTGCCCATTGAGGAAAGAGGGGAGCATTTGCATCTTTGCCATACTCAGCGGTCTCTGCTCACCTCTTCTCTGGTTGGGTGCATCAGGACTTTCCTTCTTTTCCCCTTCCTAATATGTACTGCAGCCTGATGACAACTGCACACCTCAGTCATGCTGCCTCCAGTGCTGCATTATGAAAAGTTTTCTGAGGGATGGATTGCCCAGGTATAGTGTAACTGATCCCAGTTAGTTGTCCCTGCACACTGATTAGAGAAATAGCTCATATGGGATTTTTGTGCCTTTTCGTTTCTTGTCAGACTGGATACTCTTTCAACAAGGTGTCATGGCTGTAGAAGTCCTTATCTGGTAGTGGTAGACTTAGACTCAGAGGATTTGTGTCTCTGGGTGTATCAGTGCACTGACCATGCCCTCAAACATGGATTTCACCATTCTGAAATCTCACAAGGCTTGTAATTGCCTTGTTTGTTTAAGATGAGAACCTTCTGCTTCAGCAAGAGGTTGATACGCATCAGCACTGGAAGTGCATTGTTTGTTTTTCCTAATTGTATGTAATTAAGAGCTGGTTGGCCAATAATGTGCTTGTTACGCAGTCAGGCCTTCATAGTTAGAGGGACAATTCATCTGGTCTTACATATCTGAGGAGGGTGCCTCACCCCCGGTGGTGCTGGTTTCTCTCCATTGATGATAGAAAGAACCTGGATGACCTCAGACTTAATGTCCCATCTTCCAACCTTAATGTCCCATGGAAACCTTTAATGTCCTATCTTCGCCAGCAATTGCTTCATCCTCCTAGAAATGCAACTATCAGCCTGAGCTGAGAGGACTGCCCGTTGCTTCATCAGACATCCGATGTGCTGGCTGAGCACTCATCTCTAGCAGCTAYGCATTGTGAAAGCAGGATGTGTCCAGTCGGTTGAGCAGTGTTGAGGACCCAAAGGTTCAAGCACAGCTGGTTGCTTGAGTTGGGCTTGGTGGTGGAGTACATGAAAGGTTGTCATGTGGGAGTCAGCAATCAGACTTTCTAACCAGACAAACCCTGAAGTGATGTTTTGCTGAAGTGAAGGAGGAGGGCTCCCACACAGAGATTTTTTTTGTTTGAAGAGTCCAATGGGAGTTGTGGCAGAGTGTATCAGGCAGCTGTGCCCACCAAAGTTTGCAGACTGCTTAATAGGGCAAAGAGTTTTGCTTCTCCTGCTCTGGAGTCATGTTTTAGAAGCTTGAAAATAAACTTCCTCCTGTCTCATTCTCTGCTATTTTGCACCTCTAGCTGAAGTGTTGCCTCTCCAGAACAATGGAGTTATTTTACTGATCCTGCCCAGCTATCTTCTTGCGTCTTAATGCTTCTCTCACAAGACCAGGCAGTTGTGTCCTCAGTTGTGTTTCACTGTTGTTATTGCATCAGTGCAAAGGACTCATCACATGCAGGAAATACCTCTGTAGCCCCTGTGATTCCAGCCCTTACACCCAGCCATCACACCACTCCCAAGTAATGGTCAATGTAGTCACTGCATGTCCTGACAGTTTAGCTTGGTGGAACCTGATGGGTTTATTTAATTCACTTATTGGGATGTTTCACCTGATGTGCTTATCCCAGTCTGGTGTGAGCTCAGATGCATTAGCTCCAGAAGCTCGAAGGATTTTTCTGCCTTGGACAGGAGTCTAGTGGCATTTGGTAGAGCTCTGCCCTGCACAGTCCTGCAGATCTGTCACAGGGCAAATAACTGAGCTGTTGCTCTTCTTTATATTTCTCCATGAACAAAATAATTTTGGCTTTCATGCACAGGCTCAGGCTTTGGAAGGCAGCTCTGAGCTTTGCTTGCAGCTTGTGTTCCCAGGCAGCCCATGCCCAGGAAGTTGAGACACGGTGACTCACAGCAATGAGGGCAAACGTAACAGCCCAAAAGCTTAGCTGCATGTTTTGCAGTCCCAGGTCAATGTTGCGGAGCCAGTGCCTAGCTCAGGGCTAGCTCGAATGTGAGCACCAAGGATGGCTGCATCCAATACAGCTCTTCTGTAGCCATCCCTTCTCCTGGAGCTCTGGTGACAGTGCTCGGTCCCCCCTTGGCTCAGGTCTCTGTTGTCAGATGAGCTTGGGAAGCTATTCAATTTTGATTATTTCTCAGTCAAAATACCCATTTTCATAAAATTTCAGAGACTGTGGTATTCCTCGGAACTCCATCTCAGGGACTGCAGGAGATAATAGCCACTGGGGCCTCTTTGGAGGCAGAGCAGAAGAGCAGAGACATGTCTCCTGCGGATGGGGTGGAAACAGGGCACACTGTCGGGAGTGATGCTTATGGTACTCTGTGTCCCCAGCCATCCTTTGAGGCCTACTTCTCCGAGATTCTCCTCTGCAAAAATGAGCTCAACGACACCCTTAACAATCTGTCCCACTGGATGAAGGATGAGCATATGGAGAAGAATCTGGTAAGGACAGAAACTCTGGGCTGACATGGGAGGAGAAGAAAAATTGCGGGTGGAAAGGGGCAAAGCTGGTTCAGAGGGGGAGCACTGTGTGTCCTTGATTTGAGGCAGGGCAGGAGGTGGTGGGAATGGTGCTGAGACTGTGGCCTTTCTTGCAGGTGACGCAGCTGGACTCAGTCTTCATCCGCAAGGACCCGTATGGGGTGGTGCTCATCATTGCCCCCTGGAATTACCCCATCCACCTCTTCCTCGTGCCCCTCATCGGGGCCATTGCTGCTGGTGAGTCTGAGCTGTGCCAGAGCCAAACCCTTCCTCTAGCCCGGAGACCATGGTGGTGGAAGTGCTGGGCACCAGGGAGGGGGTCTGGCTGGGTGCCTCATCTCCAGTCTGGGGCTGGAGTGCCAGCAACACTGACCGTGAGTGTGTCGCTGCTCTGATGTCCTGCCCGTTTCCCCCCAGGTAACTGTGTCATTRTCAAACCCTCGGAGACAACCAAGAACACTGAGAGACTCGTGGCTGAAGCRTTGCCCTGCTACCTGGACAATGTAAAAAGTGCTCCCTATCCTTGTCCCTTGTCCCTGTCCCTGTCCCATGGCCGGGGTGTTCTCAAGCCCTGCACATAGAGCTGTGCCTTGTGCACATTAGGCACTGTGCCTGCCTTGCATGCCCCAACACCATAGCTGGCCCCTCTTCCCAGGCGCTGCCCGTGCCCACTTCCTCCACTCTCAGCCAGCGTCCCATGCCCAGCAGCCCTGGATGCTCTTTGTGGGGATGGGGGCAGAGTGGGCCAGGCAGGTGCTCACAGAAGGGTTGGGACCCTTCCTCTTACGTTGCAGGACTGCTTTGCCGTGGTGACCGCTGGTGTGGAGGAGACCACCAAACTGCTGGAGAACAAGTTTGACTACATCTTCTTCACCGGTATGTCCCAAGGGCCAGAGCTGAGCCCTGCCTGACTGCTGGTTTCTTGTGCAAATTGGGAGAGGATTCCCACCAGACAGCTCGCTGCAACTTACCCTGCCCATCAAAGAGGGAGGGTAGCAGCCTGCCTGCAAGCACAAGGCCCCCTTCCCGGCCCTCCCAGAGGCGAGAGCTGCTTGTGAGGGCTGTGCTGGGGATCTGGTGTCAGGATCCAGTGGAGGATCTGGGGCGTATGTTTTTGAGGAACTGGTGGGATTTGATGTGTCTCCCGCTGGGCCTGGCTGCCCCGAAGCCTGGGGCCTAGGGCTGTGGGATCCCTGCTGTGACATGTCTCTCCCTGCCCTCAGGCAGCCCCTCCGTGGGCAGGATCATTATGACCGCTGCTGCCAAGCACCTGACACCGGTGACGCTGGAGCTGGGGGGCAAGAACCCCTGCTACGTGTCTGACAACTGCGAGGTGCAGAATGTGGCCAGACGGGTGGCCTGGGGGCGCTTCTTCAATGCGGGGCAGACCTGCGTGGCACCCGACTACATACTGTGCAGCGTGGAGATGCAGGAGAAGCTGATGCCTGCCCTGCGTGAGGCCATTACCGAGTTTTATGGCTCCAACCCCCAGGAGTCCCCTGACTTTGCCCGCATTGTTGGGGACAAGCAATTCCGTCGTATCCGGGCTCTGCTGAGCAGTGGGCGCGTGGCCATTGGAGGGCAGACGGATGAGCAGGAGCGCTATATTGGTGAGGACACATGGATGTGGGTTGGCATGTGGGGAGCAAGGAAGCACTGGCCATGGGAACGTGTGATGGGGAAGCAGAGATGGTGTGAGTCAGAACCACAGGGGAGTTTCTGTATCAACCTTTAGTCACAGGGACAACATGGACATCTGAAAACTGAAGCTTACGGAGAGATGCATAGGATCTTTTGTTGGAAAAAGGAATTTGTGAAGCAGCAGTTTCCTAGCATGTCCTGGGGTTTTGGGACCACCCATTTCTGTGCACTGAGTGATGCACTGCCATAATCTTTTTCTGCAGCTCCCACGGTGCTGGCGGATGTGCAGCCCTCTGATCCTGCCATGCAAGAAGAGATCTTTGGGCCCATCCTGCCCATTGTTGTCGTGGCCAGCATGGATGAAGCCATTGACTTTATCAACGCCCGTGAGCGGCCGCTGGCCCTCTATGTCTTCTCCTGCGATAGCAAGGTGTGGTGCATGAATCAAAAAAGGGGATGAGGAAAAATGGGGCTGTAGGGCTAGTGCCCACCTGGCTGGTAACCTGGGACATAGTCTAAAGGTCCTTTTGAGCTCAGCTCCTCTGGGTGCACAGGGGCTGGTGGTGGAGCTGGCTGATGTCTGGCAAGTGCTGCCTATGATGTGAGGGCCGCACCTGCCCTATGCCCCTCGGCAGATGTGTTCAGCCATGTTGGTGCTCCCATGGATTTTGGTTAGAGCAGAGAGTCCTGCTCATGGGGGAAGAACTGCAGCTTGAGGTGCAAGGACAGGGTCTGAGTCTCACATCCGCCTTATCTGCTTCCCTCCCAGGTGGTGAAGGAGGTGCTGGAGCGGACAAGCAGCGGTAGCTTTTGTGGAAATGACACCCTGATGCACGTGACATTGACCTCGCTGCCCTTTGGTGGGATTGGTAGGTCCAAATACCCCAGCTCTGCCTGCCCTTAGCCAACTGTGAGCCAAATGTGACCAGTCCCAACAACCATGTGTCTCAGTCATGCAGGCCATGGTGAGACATGGTCTCTGGGGAGATGGGACACCCATGCCTGGGCCCGAGATGTTCAGCTCCAGGGCACTCAGTGAAGCCTGCCAATCTCTAGGGAAATACTTTGCACTGCTAAGCCCTGAATCAGACCCCATCAGAAATGCCAGCTCTTTGCTTCACTGTGCCAGGGTTGAACTCTCGGGCTTTGCGGCCCTGTTTCTAGTGAACACACCCAGAGCACTTCAAGTTTTCTTCTGCCCTGTTTGCTGTCACAAGCACTGTGTCAGCAGGAGTGCTTCCTAAAAAAATGTAGGGGTTTGTACCACTGACCCCTTGGGTATTTCTGTGATATTTCTGAGGGGCATGGGTGGCTGGATGTGAAATTTGTGCCAGTGTAGAGCTCCGCTCTTGCTCATGCTTACGTGGAGGCTCTTCAAGTGCTGCTTCCTATGGTCAATCTCTCACTCTGTTCCCTGTCTAGGAGCACATCCCGTGGTGTTGTGCTTCTTGGGTATGTGAGCTTTTCCTCTGTTGAGAGCAAGCACCCATCAGTGGTGCTGTATGGGAGCCTGTAACACTGCTCATGAGCAGGGTCATATATGAATTCTGCCTTCCTAAGACTGATAATAGGAGGAGAACACTTACAAACCTCTTGAAAATCTGTTTGTGGTAACTTGGAGATCCTCTTCAGGAAAGAGGTCACAGCCATCAGCAAGGAAGAGTTCGCCTTATATGAACATAAGAATTGTTTTCTCAGGTGAAATGCCAGGTCTGTCTAGCCCTGGACCCTGTTTGTAGCCTTTCCCACAATTAGATGTCCAAGGAGGAGCGTGGGAATACAGAAAGCCACTAACAATGCTTCTCCAGAATATTTTCCCAGTCTCCCAGACTCTTCCCCAGAATATTCTCCCAGTCCTTGGGTCTCAGTGTAGAATATCTCAGGTTTATGCTCAACATGAAGCAGTAACACTTTTCACTGGAGAAAGCATGGAGCCAGGTAGGGCAAATGGGTAAACTGAATGAAAATGTACTGCTGATCTTGGTAGGTGGCAGTTCATGCCTACAGGAGAAGTACAGTGTTAGGATGGACTAGGGTAAGGATGGATGACCACAGTATGCTAACTTAGAGTTAGCTGAGATGAACCATCTCCAGCGTATGGACATACAAAATAACTGAAATCAGAGAATCCACAAAAAGCAGAGTAAACTGCTTTTGACTAGCAGAGTAAAAGGCGAATATTTGGTTTAAAAAAATCAGTGTTCTCTCCAAGTGAGAAACATGTGGAGGCAACTTCCCTATTGGAGCTAAGAGATGATTCAGACATAAATGGTCACCATGACAGCAAAGCAGAATGAATTCCTTGCTTGACTATGAATTAGGGAACAAGTTTTGGTGGTTCCTATACCTTAACTTTCCTTTATGGAAATGATTCGCAAAAACTGCCTCACAGTACCAGGTGAAGCAGTTTTCTAACAGCCTGATCAGGTGACGAGTATGAAGTCACCAGGGCGAGATGGCATTCACCAAATGCCACAGTAACTCAGATATGAAGTCACTGAGCTATTAACTGTGATGTGCAACCTCAAGTTTAAATCAGCCACAGGAATCAGAGCAACTGTTGCCAATGTGATTCCAGTTTTTTGGAGCTCCAGGAATAAGCTCCAACAAGCCTGACCATCATTCCAGGCAGTTTGGTAGCCTCTAACCAAAAGCATGGGTGGATATGGTGGAGTGGGGAAGAGCAACATAAAGTTTGTACAGGGAAATCAGGCCTCCTAGATCTGGCAAAGCTTTCTGAAGCATCTGCGATCATGTAGATAAATGTAGTCCAATAAAAATGATGTACTTGGATTTCCAAGCAGTGATGATTTGCAGAAGGATTTGCTGCTACTGGGAAGCTGAGCAATAAAACAACCGGTGAGGGTTGCATGGGAGTCTGTGACTATTTCACTGAAATCCTCAGCACTGCACTTGGCACCAGGTCATCAGGGACCCAAGCATCAGGTATGGCTAGTGAAGGCAGAGAGGACAAAAGGGGAAACATTCTGTAGCACAGAATATATCTGAGGTGCACCTGGGCCTGGGAGATGACTGGCAGATTGGTTCCCGCTTCAGAAGTGAGGTGGTAGAGCTGGAAAAAGTACAGAAAAGGGCAAGAGGTACGATCAGAGATGTGGAGGAGACGGACTCAGCTGGGGCTCTTTGTCTTGGAAAAAGGCATGTGAGAGGACATCTGACAGACATTTGTGAGTTCAGTGCTGTGCTTGCGCGGCTCTCGTCTCTATGGCGTGTCCCCGTGCTTGCTCCTGGCCAGCCATCCTTCACTTCCTAACAGTGATTTCTCCCGTCCTCGGGGATCGCTGTGGATCCTGCCAGGGCGTTATACAGCCCTGTGACATCCCACTGAAGCCACCTTGATGTCTGCCCATCTCCATTGCACACAGATGCAGAGCTAGCAGAGGGCAGGCCTTGCTCAGGGAGATGTGTTGTCCATGCGTGGCAGGTCCAAAGCTGGTGCTGAGAGTGCGGATGTGTTTTTTAGGTTGTTTCTGTGTTAGGGAAGTGGAAGAGCTCAGCCCGGCTGATGCTCTGCGAGCATCCCATGGCACAGTAACCCACCGCTGCTCCCCACTCCTACAGCATGTCTATCAACTCCTCCGCTGGCACCAGCATCATACAGCAGGATGAGTATTTACATCAGGAAGGCCTGTAACATGTTTTCCTTGTATTTATTAAACTGGAGTGGGCATGAGCAGAGAGCCCCATAGACTCGGACCTGTGCTGTGTGTTGCAGGGAACAGTGGCTTGGGAAAATACCACGGCAAGTCCACCTTCGATACCTTCACTCACCACCGCAGCTGCCTGCACCGCAACATGGGACTGGAGACCATCAATGCCCTGCGCTACCCGCCTTACAGCCAGCAGAAATTGGGGCTGCTGACGGCCACCTTCGAGATCAAGCGCAAGGGCATGTGCACCCTGCTCTGAGGGCTGCCACATGCTGCCCAGCGCCACTCACAGACTGCCTGGCCTGGGGAGAAGACCTCCTGGTCTGGCCCCAGGAACCCTACCACTTTCTCCAGGAGGCTGGCATGCTCCTTCCATCCCTGCAGCAGTCCTCAATTCCCTTGCCATGTCCTTTGCCTCGCTGCCACCCCTACACGTGTAGGACAGTGGGGGCAGACGTTTGTGTCCAGCCAGCCCTGTTTGCTTGCTCCTCCCCAGCTTCCTCTGCTCTGGACCATTTGCCAAGACGGGCAGATCTGAAAAGACAAAATTTTTTCTGGAATGACCTGATTCCCTGCTTTCTCACCCTACATTTCTCTTCCCCGGAGAGAAAAGATCTCCTCAATGCTCAAGACCAGCAGTTAGCCCCATCTCTACTTAGATGATCTTTTTCTTCCAAGTGAACCTTGCTCTCCCTGCTTTCAGGGTCAGCTGCCACTTTTTCCTCCATGTAACCCTGCCTTTAGTAAAGACTTTGCATTGAGCTCTGCTGCCTGGCCTCACCCTGCGCCACCTTTGCCCAATCCCGTTCAGGTTTGGGGGCACAGAGGGGCAGGAGATGGGGCCAGGTGGCAGGAACCTGAAGGAATTGCTGTAGCCAAGCTCTGGAGAGCTGCCGGTTCTCCTTGCCTCCTGCTCCCCAGGCAATGGCACAGAGAGGAGCCTGGGGTGTGGCCCCAACAGGGCACCCTGCCGTGACACCCTGTGGCCACCCAAGCACCCTGTGATGAGTCCTGGCAAGACTGGGTAGGGTTGCCCCTCAGCCTGAAGAGCCAGGGTGCCCTGAGCTACAGCAGTGCCTGCTCTTCTTGCCCACGTGCAGGCCCCCAGGTAGGGCACTGTGGGGCTGAGGGAGCATCTCTGACCCTTGTCAGCAGGAATGTCCCAAGGTGGGGGATGTCTCCAGCCCTGAGCAGGGCTGGCTGAAGGCCTCTCCCCCACCTGGGGTCCCTCGAGGAAGGGCGTGCGGGGCACAGAGAGGCACTGAGGGAGCCGATGTGAGGCTCACAGCACCCCCCACCAAGCCCGGTTGCTGGTGCATGTTTCGCATGGTTTGGGCTGGGGCAGAGCCGGCGCTGACTCAGCGCTGGGGGAAGGAGCGCTGGGGAAGAGGCTCCAAGGGGAGCAGGAAGCTGGCGGTGCCACAGCCTCCCTGCAGCCTGCCCTCAGCCCGTAGCACCTGGGGGAAGTCTAGCTGCCCGCAGTCATGCTCTGCAGGGACGCATTTCTCTGCGCGTCCTGACCCAGACCAGCTGGAGGCAGGCATCGGGCTGCAGCGTCCTGTGGCAGCCCCGGTGCAGTCTTGCGTCGGCCTCCGAGCTGCATTCTCCTGCGGCACCGAGCGCTAAGTCCTGCAGCGGGAGCAGGCAAAGTGCCCAGCCACCACTGAGCCCCCCCCCAGCTCGGCCGGGTGGGAGCTGCAGTTTCTGGGCAGCAGCCCCTGGCCTGTGGACAGCCCCAGCGTCACCTGCCCCATGCCTCCCCCAGGGCCACCTCGTGCTCCATGGAGGTCGGCAGCTCCTCCTCGCATCTTGGCATGCAGCAGCCCCTAGAGCTGCCTGGGCAACAACCCCCGGGCTATAGCAAGAGCAGCCCTGCAGGCAGCGGTGCCGGCAAATCATCCAGGGCTGACAGAGGCAGCGGGAAGGGGAGCATGGACTGCAGTGCCACGAGGTGAGAGCAAAGGGCAGGGACAGAAGGGACTTGAGGCACAGGGGACCCAGGGGACTCCTGCTCCCGGCAGCTGGGGAGGACCCAGGTGTCAGGACTCTCTGCCTTCTCTCAAGGGCCCCTGGGCTCCAGTTTGATCCTGGGGCAGGGGCTGGGGAGACATGGAGCTCCTCTCCCTCGTCACCCAGAGTGCCAGGGGCTGGGCCAGGGCGTGGGGCCAGGGCTCCCTCTGATGCCCACGTCCCCACAGTGGGAACCCCTACGTGGAGCTGGTGAGCTGCCTGCAGGCAGCCTGGCTCTTGGGGAAGACGCGGCCCATGGAGTACCGCGTGGCCCAGCTAGAGGCCCTGGGCCACTTCCTGGACGAGAAGAACATCCTGGACGCCTTGGCCTCCGACATGCGCAAGGTGAGAGGCTGGGTAGAGGCACGGGTGGGCATGGGTGTCTCCTCACCAGGGCCCCCCCCATTGTTGGGGTCTTGCATCCTGCTGGGTGCAGGTGCTGGGCATGGCAGGGGAGAAAGCTTTTGGGTCTGCATCCCCCCCTTTGTCAGGGTTCTGCATCCTGCCAGGTGCAGGCACAGGGTGCTGGGCACAGGGGACCCCATCAGGTTCCAGCCTGCACGACTGGGTCCCAGCCTGCGCAGCTCTCCTTGAGCTCCAGTGGGCCATGTCCTGCTGCTGCTGAGGTTCCCCTGCCAATTCAATATTCCCTCCCTGGCCTTGGTGCTGTGTGTGTCCTGTGAGTGGATCTCTGCCCTAGCCTTKGTGCCGGTGGGTGTGAGCAGAGCTGGATGGAGGCAGTAAAGAGGAGATGAGACTGGCCTGTGTGCTGCGTGGAGCATGTCCCAGCCCACCTCACCAAAAGCTCATCCCTGTCTCCAGTGAGAGCAGCCCACCCATCAGTGCTACACGAGCCCGGCTGGCTTGACACAGCTGCCTCACTTGGAGATCAGACCCTCCCTGCTCTCATCCCCAGACCTTTTGCCATCCCTCACCAAAGAGTCGCAGGATGGACCTGAAACCAGGGCTCCCCTCAGCTCCAGCCAGCCCCAGCAGCTTGGGACATGAGGGCTGGGGCAAGCATCCAGACACATTGGCCTTCCCCCCATTCTCAAACCCATTAGCCTCAGTTCACCTCTTCTCCGGCCAGGTGAATCTCTGAGGAGCACAAACTCTTGCCACCCTCTTCATGTGCTCCCCATCTTGGGTTTTATGCTGAATGTTGTCCCTTCTCTATTCTTCATGGTTACACAGGGCTGCAGGTCTCCTAGCCTGGCTCTGCCCAGTATTGACCATGCCTACTGGCTTTGCACTGCCTCCCTGCCTCTTTGCTCCCCTCATCATGTTTATGTCAGGGTCACTAATGAAAGAGTCAGATCAGACCCATCCCATGCATCTTTGTGAGTCCTCAAAAAGCTCAAGTCCCCCAAGCCCAATAGTTTCCCCTTTTGAAACAACTTGTTTTACCACAGTTAGGTCCTTATGCATCATATGGGGCTTGTAACAATCTTTTGTTCTCCATCTTAGTTCATAATTTCCCTTTTGACAAGCTCTCAGTCCTTTATCAAAGTCTGGATAGAAAAGATCTGGATTGTTTAGCTGTTTTTTTAAGCAGCCAGCTATAGTGTCAAAAAGAGAACCAGACTAATGCTTGGTGACATTCAGGAAACATGTGCTACATTTTCCTCCATTTTCCATTTGCTTCCATGATCTTAGTGCTTTTAGTTTCCAAATGTGGGCTGTAGTCTGACACATACTTTTGTTGGGAATCCTCAGACACTGAACTCGGGAGACATTGCCCATGCATAGTGCTGCTGGCTTTGAGCTGGTCCCAGACAGACACTCCCTCCTTGGAGGGCAATGAAAATGGGGAGTTGACACCTTCCCTTCCTGCCTCTTCAGAAAATTTTGAAAATATATTTGGATCAGGTCTGGTCTTGTGTTGTACTTTCAGATTGCATGGTACTGAACCAGGGTGTGACTAAAGATCAATGCTCTTTTTATGCCAGTCCAACCCTCAACATGAGATAAGCTATGGTCAACAACTACTTTCACCCAAGAGAAAATGATAAATTTGAGACAGAGAAACTCCATTGATAAGCCCAAGAAAGAACAATGCCATTGGAGGTTAAAATTTGGGACATAATATAAATCTTTACAACGGTGTAATCTGAAAGAAGAAGAGCACAAATGAGCATTGCATGAACATTGCTTTGGCTGACCATTAAACAGCACTGTGGGTGCCTGAAATTGGTGAACTACAAAGGTGAAGAGACAGTGCGAGCGAGTGATGTCTGTGTTTGTGTTTGCAAGACATCCCACTTAAAGAAGATATAATAAATCCTAACTGATATCAGTCATGTTGAAAAGGACATTGTGTAACTGTGTGAGAACCATGGCATTTCAGTGAAACTCATTAAAGCATCTGTGTATGATTTGCCACTAGCAAAGTGGCTGGCTGTCAGCCTGGGGAGAGCACTGCTGTGTCGCCCTGCGTGGTAACTGATGTGCATGTTCTGCACGAGTCTTCAGGGCAGCGCATGTGTGATTTAAATAAGGGTGCACATGCGCATGGGAATACTCTTAGCCAACCTCTAAGGGATACCTGGCTCCTCCTTTCCCTGAGGAGCCACTAATATCAGGCATGAGAAAAGCCAGGAGCTAAAAATTGCTGAAGGGGTCTCCACCCCTTGGCAAGAAAACATCTCTGAAACCCTTTTTGGTAAACCAAATAAGAATGCTTTGAAACAGGGCCTTTTAATGACCTAAACCACAACAGGATGAAGCTACTTAAAACAATTTTCTAGAGACTGGCCTCTGTGAAGAACCATATTGCTGAGAACTTGATGCTGCTATGTGATACCACTTTGCCAAGAGCTTCTGCAATTCCAGCTCTGTTTTGAAGTGAACAACACCTTTTTATTACAACTATTAACTATTTCAAGGCAGTACAGTCACTTTTTTTTTTTTTTTTGTGGTAATTGCAGGACGTGGTTTTCTCTGCATCTGCCCATACCAAGTCCAGGTTGGCAGCATCTCGCTCAGGGTTATGGCCCAAGCCACTGGCAATAGTTGCATCTTAGCAAAGTTCCCCCTGCTTATATATGAATGTAAGGATGATGTATTGAGTGAGATTAAAGGTCTGTCTAGCCCAGTGCTTGCAGAAGGATGCGTAGAAACAGGGCAAATATGTATGATACTTTCAGATATTCTCCCAGCCTCTCACAGTTTGTGTCTTGGAAACTTTTTGAGCTAGACATGGTTTCTATATATTTAGTACCAAGAGCCTAGGTCATGGATTCCTCTTCCATGACCTTATCCAGTCTTTCCCTGAACCCATGTAAACTTTTACCACCTACAGTGCCCTGAGGCAAGTATTATTAAGACACAGCTTAACCACACATTCTGGGAAGAAGTACCTCTTTTTGCTTGCTTTAAGCATGCTAGCTTCATTTGCTAATCACTAGCTTTTCTGTGGGAAAATCCAGTGTACAATGAACTGCTACCTCTTCTCTGCAGACCACGAGGGATTTTTCCGAAATGTTTCCAGCAGTACTGTCTTCTTTCCATGGTGAGAAGCGCATGCACACTCAAGGCTAAATGTCATGATTTTAAGGCTAGCATTGTGATACCCCACTGATGAGAACCTCCCGTAGCATCCCAATCCCCACGAAATGGAAGATGAGACACATGAATGCCTACTGCTGCTTGCTTACCAAGAAAGGGATTTGTGCTGTCTTATGAGGAAATCAGATGAGCCTGATGAGGGTGTTCTAGCTGTTGTTCATCCCTTTTCTTATAGAGGACAGGTAGGATATTTACTGCAATATTCTTCTGGGGTCTGGAGGGTTTCTGGGTTCCTGCATCTTCCTTCTTCCACTTCTTTAAATGATGTGCCAGGCATGGCCTTTTCTGGCCTTCTAGACTCTCTCCTACCCTTCCTTTTTGCAGATAAGAGTGAATGGCTTTGAGCCTGCTTCAGCTGGTTTGATGCATCCCTTGGATGAAACCCATCAGGTCTAGCTGATCTGAAGACATTTAGCTTGTCTAAATAGTCACTGACCTGTTCTTCTCTTCAGCAGGCTGATATTTATTGATAGTGCCAGCTATGCTTGATCAGCCAGCTGCAGTTCCTTTTTTCAATGAACACTGAAGCTGAAAAACACATTCAATGCCGTGGTTTACTCATGTCATGTTTCCTCTCTCTTTTGAGTAGCAGATCAGCCCTTTTCTTAGTCTTACTTTTCCCAACATCATGCAGAGCCGTTCCTTGCTCCCCTCTGCACACTTTCCCAGATGTATTTCCTTTGTATACCTCCAAAACTCCACTTTTGTCCCAGTGCGGTCATGCTCTGTTTTTTCTCCTCTTTCTCTGCCCAGCCTGGCTCCCCTCCTGGTAACCTTTCCCTGCGGACTGAGCTTAGATGAGGGAGCAACAGCCCAGCCTGTCTCTCTGTGCTTTCCCTTCCCAGGTTGCTCTGCACTTTAGCTATGGTCCTGCCAAGGACCTGCCATCTCCCCTCAACTCTTCCCACTTCCCTTCCCACTCCCTTTCCACATGATTTACCTAGCCCCCCTTTTGAACATGGTAACAATATCATCTGGAAGCCCATTACCTCTATTTTGCTGTTCTTGCTTTCTAGGTTCAGTGGTTGGATCTCCTCCTTTGCTTTCTCAACTCACTCTATCAAAAAATTGCACAAACATGTTCCAAAACCTAGATGCTCTCTATTCTGCCATATTTCTTTCTCAGTCTTGAACTCTGGGTAGCTGAAATCCCTCATGACCAAATGGCTATACCTTTAATCTGCTATTTCCTCACTGGACCCTGTCCACCTCACCTTCCAATGTGCCCCTGGGGAAGAGGAAACATGATTGTGTCTTAAAGGATAAGTATTGTGGGGTTCCCTTTCGATTTAGAGCTAAGAAACTACTAGCAGAGCTGTGCCTCAGAGCTGGCAATATTCCCATGCCAGTGACACCTATGATAGGGAATTCAAAGTCAGGTGACTTGAGGAATACTGTGGGGAGTTGTCCCTGATGCTCTTCTGTGTTTTTATTTATCTGACTAAAACCTTTGATAGTCTTAACTGAGCTGGTCTCTGGCAGTTCCTGAAAAACTAGGCAAACCCTGCCACAGGCAGGTTATTGCAGAGAGCACCAGGAGAACTGGGTTAGGACTGGCCCAGCAATATTGCTACAGCATTGCAGAGCTCACCAACCCCACATGCCACAGACAAACAGTGGGGTTCAGCCCCACATCCCTGCATCTGGCAGCACCATGCAGCTCAGGGCTGAGAGCAGCGTGCATGTTAACCATGGTGCGGACCAGGATGTGAGGGGCTCAGGTCACTGAATCATGGGTAAACTGGGGGGAATCATGGGAAAATGCAGGGTAACTGCAAGAATTGCCTCTGCGCTCCATCTCACGTGGAGGTGCCGTGTATGGTGCTCTGTGTCCCCAGCCGCCCTTTGAAGCAGAGTTCTGTGAGATCCTCTTGTGCAAGAATGAGGTCAATGACACCCTTAACAAACTAGGCACTTGGATGAAGGATGAGCATGTGCAGAAGAACGTGGTAAGGGGAAAGAGGAGGAAGAGAAGGGGGGGAGGAAGAGAAAGGATACACACTTGCAAGGCTGAGTTGTGTGGGATGGAGGGGTTGTGTGCAGCAAGAACAATGTATGGAGACAGCTGTGCTGTTCTGGACCTGTCCTGAAAAGAGCATTCCTGATGCTGTGGGCTTTCTCGCAGGTGACGCAGCTGGACTCAGCCTTCATCTGCAAGGACCTATATGGGGTGGTGCTGATCCTCACACCCTGGAATTGCCCTGTCCACATCGTCCTCATGCCCCTCATCGGGGCCATTGCTGCTGGTGAGTCTGAGCTGTGCCAGAGCCAAACCCTTCCTCTGGTCTGGAGGGTCCAGCCCATGGGGGTGGCAGTGCTGGGCACTGGGGAGGGGGTCTGGCTGGGTGCCTCATCTCCAGTCTGGGGCTGGAGTGCCAGCAACACTGACCGTGAGTGTGTCGCTGCTCTGATGTCCTGCCCGTTTCCCCCCAGGTAACTGTGTCATTGTCAAACCCTCGGAGACAACCAAGAACACTGAGAGACTCGTGGCTGAAGCATTGCCCTGCTACCTGGACAATGTAAAAAGTGCTCCCTATCCTTGTCCCTTGTCCCTGTCCCTGTCCCATGGCCGGGGYGTTCTCAAGCCCTGCACATAGAGCTGTGCCTTGTGCACATTAGGCACTGTGCCTGCCTTGCATGCCCCAACACCATAGCTGGCCCCTCTTCCCAGGCGCTGCCCGTGCCCACTTCCTCCACTCTCAGCCAGCGTCCCATGCCCAGCAGCCCTGGATGCTCTTTGTGGGGATGGGGGCAGAGTGGGCCAGGCTGGTGCTCACAGAAGGGTTGGGACCCTTCCTCTTACGTTGCAGGACTGCTTTGCCGTGGTGACCGCTGGTGTGGAGGAGACCACCAAACTGCTGGAGAACAAGTTTGACTACATCTTCTTCACCGGTACGTCCCAAGGGCCAGAGCTGAGCCCTGCCTGACTGCTGGTTTCTTGTGCAAATTGGGAGAGGATTCCCACCAGACAGCTCGCTGCAACTTACCCTGCCCATCAAAGAGGGAGGGTAGCAGCCTGCCTGCAAGCACAAGGCCCCCTTCCCGGCCCTCCCAGAGGCGAGAGCTGCTTGTGAGGGCTGTGCTGGGGATCTGGTGTCAGAATCCAGTGGAGGATCTGGGGCGCATGTTTTTGAGGAACTGGTGGGATTTGATGTGTCTCCCGCTGGGCCTGGCTGCCCCGAAGCCTGGGGCCTAGGKCTGTGGGATCCCTGCTGTGACATGTCTCTCCCTGCCCTCAGGCAGCCCCTCCGTGGGCAGGATCATTATGACCGCTGCTGCCAAGCACCTGACACCGGTGACGCTGGAGCTGGGGGGCAAGAACCCCTGCTACGTGTCTGACAACTGCGAGGTGCAGAATGTGGCCAGACGGGTGGCCTGGGGGCGCTTCTTCAATGCGGGGCAGACCTGCGTGGCACCCGACTACATACTGTGCAGCGTGGAGATGCGGGAGAAGCTGATGCCTGCCCTGCGTGAGGCCATTACCGAGTTTTATGGCTCCAACCCCCAGGAGTCCCCTGACTTTGCCCGCATTGTTGGGGACAAGCAATTCCGTCGTATCCGGACTCTGCTGAGCAGTGGGCGCGTGGCCATTGGAGGGCAGACGGATGAGCAGGAGCGCTATATTGGTGAGGACATCAGAGCTTGAACTTCATATAGGTCTGTTCATTCTTGTGAATGCATGGTGTGGGCCTGGATTTTGGAGAGGAGCTCACAACCAAAGGGAAGGTAATAGATGGAAGATACTTATAGGGAAGGTTTGCATGGAAATCTGGGAGCTTGGTGAGACCTCCTGTCCTAGAGGAAGCACCTGACCAGTCATGGGGAGAGGACCAAGATGACATCTCCCACCTCTGTGCATGGGTGATGAATTCTGGTTTCCTTTTTCTTGCAGCTCCCACGGTGCTGGTGGACGTGCAGCCCTCTGATCCTGTCATGCAAGAGAAGATCTTGGGGCCCATCCTGCCTATTGTCACAGCAGCCAGCATGGATGAAGCCATTAATTTGATCAATACCCGTGAGCGGCCACTGATTGTATATGTCTTCTCCTCTGATAAGAAGGTGTGGTGTATAGGCTGAAAGAGAGAGCAAGCAAAACAGGGCTGTAGAATTAGTTCCTATCTGGCTGATAACCCCGGCCATGCTCTGAACTTGTGCTTAGCACCAGCTGTTCCTCCTTCTCTAGATATAATTAACAAGGACTGGCATGACTGCATAACCACTCACAGTTGGGAATTCCCACATGGCTGTGAGTGCTGAGCAAGCCTCCAAAGACATGGGCTGTGCAGGAGTAGGGTTCGTTGCTCTTGGATCAAGGAAGAGCCTGAATTGAACTCCAGATACCTTTAACTGAGTTCTAGGTCTTATCAGTAGGATCACAGTGAACTCGGACTGACTTCAGCCTGTGATCAGTCCTTCACCTGGGACTGAAACAGGACAGTGCCTGCTGGCTGAGAGCAGGATGCTCTCAGAGGCTGTGGTCTGGGCACACAGGGGCTGGTGGTGGAGTTGCCTGATGTCTGGCAAGCACTGCCCATGGTGTGAGGGCTTTACTGGCCTCAGGACCCTTGGCAGATGTGTTCAGCCATGTTGGTGCCCCCATGGATTTTGGTTAGAGCAGACAGTCTGGGTTGTGGGGGAAGAACTGCAGCTTGAGGTGCARGGACAGGGTCTGAGTCTCATGTCCGCTTTCTCTGCTTCCCTTCCAGGTGATGAACCAGGTGCTGGAGTGGACAAGCAGAGGTGGCTTTTGTGGAAATGACACCCTGATGCACATGACATTGACCTCGCTGCCCTTTGGTGGGATTGATAGGTCCAAATACCCCAGCCCTGCCTGCCCTTGGCCAACTGTGAGCCAGATGTGAGTCCCAACAACCATGTGTCTCAGTCATGCAGGCCATGGTGAGACATGGTCTCCAGGGGATGGGACACCCATGCCTGGGTGTCTCTACTACTCAAAATATCTTGGGATCAGCAACAAACTTTGTCATTTGCAGCTTTGCCCTTTTCCCAAGTCTCTTTCAGGGACCTCCTCAGTGGCCTCTCTCCACAATGAAAACTGATCATTATTTCCTGGTCATAGTCAGCAGCTGGCTGTATCATAACCACAGCTGGGCAGGAATCCAGGGCAGAACTCACCTGCCCCCCCTGCAGACATGTACATGGTAGAGAGCCATCTGTGTCCAACCTAGCTGTGTGGGATTACTCTTTAGTGAAAGGAGAGAAACAGCACTTCTGGACTGTGATATTTCTGACCCATTCCGGATGTCTCCTTAGGTTAAAAAAAAATCTTGACAAGAAGTGCTTATCTCTTTCCTTGGAGAGGAGGGAGTGTAGATGATGGAAACACACACATTTAGTCAGATGAGCTTCACTATCAAGGGAAAATGCAATAGGCTGGGATAGTTCCTATATTCCACGCTGCACTTCAGCTGAATGATAACCACCCAGTGACCTTGCTCCACATTGTTGTTGCTGAGATGAGAGATATTGAAAATAATTCACCTACTTGACCAGGATTTGCATGTTATCAGGAAGACAGATCAGTTCAAACTGACTCACAGAATTTTACCACATCAGTTATCAGCACACAGCTGGATTTCCTTATTTTCATCTCTCTAGCCTGCCTGGCTTGCTTCCAGCCAGCCAGCTTTCACTTCCTAACAGCAATTTCACCTTTCCTTGGAAATGGGTGTGAATCCTGCCAGGGTGCTGTACAATGCTGCGTCAATCTTACTGGAGCCACCTTGATGTTTCCGTGTCTCCACTCTTGGAGTCTCACTGTCTTTGGGGCTGATACTGCCCTGGAGGGACTCCCAGACCATTGGGACAGCACCAGGAGCCTGAGCCACACCAGCTTGTTCCCCTTCCTCGAACAGCGAGCTGTCCTTCACTCCGGGCTGACACAGAGCTCACACAGGCCAGGTAATGCAAAGGGAGGGCTGTTGTCAGTGTGTAATGGATCTGAAGCTGGTGCTGGAAGCACGGATGTGTCTTTCTGTCATCTCCGTATTATGGAAGCTGGAGGGCTCAGCTCAGCTGATGTGAGCATCTCACTGCTGCTTCCCGCTCCTATACTGCATCTGTCAGTGACTCCCTTCCAGGTCATTTGTTATCAGGCAAGGTTTCGCGATCAATAAGGTACTTATGTTTTCAAAGTTACTATAAAAAGAGAAAAGAGAACAGAAACTTGAGAGCGGATGTTGGAAGCAGCTACAAAATAGAAGTTTAAGACAAGGAAACAAGACCAGTTTTATTTAGCAAGTGTTTTAGGTGCTTAAGCACCTCTGGCTATGGTGATGGGGACCCCAGCATCCCTGGGGGCATCCTCTAAACCACACTTCTCAGTTTCAAGTTGGTAAAAACACCGCTTCCTCCTTGGGGGATGAGGAAGGGAGGACAGCGACAGGAGCTCTCACCGCCTGTTCTCTGCCACACCATGCTGCAAGTGCTGCCTTTCCTGGTCCCTCCTGCTTGCCAGCGCTCTGCTGTCTGCAGCCACCGGGAAAGAGGGAGCACTTCCGTCCCTCTCCCCAAACCTGCACGATCATGTGCCAGGCTTCACCCTTTGGCTGGTTTCCCCGGCTTAGAAATTCTTGAAGATACATTCCCTTAYGTTGTAAAGCTAATGTTTTGTGAAGCTATTACTGTATAAATACTTTTTATTGGCCTCATTTAACATAGTGAGCTTCGCATCGAGACTAAAGACGCTACAGGAAATGGTGAAATTCAGAATGGCTAGAAGGTTCCTGGGGCACCTTTTCTCTTACCAGTCATGTGCTGGCCATTTGCCAGGCTCTCCTTCCTGAAGATATACCTAAAGCTCTGCGAGCAGCTTTGACTGCCCAGCCAAACCACCTCCAGCTTCTGTATTGCTCCTCTTTAGACCTCTCTCCAGGGAAGGCCCAGCCTTCATGCCAACAGGGGTGTTAGAAAGCAGCTGGGTGAATTGATAAACTTATGCCATCCATAAACCCTACAGAAATTGCCTTGGTCTCCAACGCTGGCCCTGGTGCCAGCGCCTTCTCCATGCTCTATTTAGCAGAGCACAGCAGGTTGGTTTGGGGGGTCGTCCTTAGCAGGTGTTGCCAAACCCATCAGTTCCCCCTGTGCTGTGTGTTGCAGGGGACAGCAGCTTGGGAAAATACCACAGCAAGTTCACCTTCGACACCTTCACTCACCACCGCAGCTGCCTGCACCGCAGCATGGCCCTGGAGACCACCAACGCCCTGTGCTACCCACCTTACACCCAGCAGAAGTTGGGCCTTGTCTGCTTTGCCTCTGAGGTCAAGCGGCAGGGCACGTGCACCCTGCTCTGAGGGGCGTGGGCTGCCCCACGCGCAGGCTGGAGGGAGCCCCGCTGCTGCCCTGGGGCAGGGGGGCCTCTGCCGCGTTTCCGGGGGGGTGTGTGTCAACCCTCGCTTTCCTTGCTGCAAAACCCAACGGTGCCACCATAACCTTGTCCCTCTCCACGGCCTCCTCCCTCCCCRGCTCCACCAGTTGGGGCGTGGGGCAGAGCCGCTGTGCAATGTGCCGGAAGGGAATGGCAGGGGGCAGGCAGAAAGGGGGTGGGGCCAGCAGGAAGGGGCAGGGCCAGCAGGAAGGGGGCAGGACCACCAGGAAGGGGTGGGGCCAGCAGGAAGGGGGCAGGACCACCAGGAAGGGGTGGGGCCAGCAGGAAGGGGGCAGGACCACCAGGAAGGGGTGGGGCCAGCAGGAAGGGGGCAGGACCACCAGGAAGGGGTGGGGCCAGCAGGAAGGGGGCAGGGCCAGCAGGAAGGGGGTGGGACCAGCAGGAAGGGGGTGGGGCCTGCACTGGGAGAACATGGGGCGGGGCAGACCTGTGGGGTGGGGGCAGGGCCAGTAGGGACAGGGCGGGGCCCAGGGCGGGTAGGGATAGGCATCCCTGTGCCCCACAGGCCCCCCCCTCCACCCACATGCCCCCTGCACCCGCTGTGCCCCTGTGCCCGACATGCCTCACTGTGCCCCACATATGTCCTTAGCTCCATATGCCCTGTGCTCCACGTGCCTCCCATGCCCCACAGCACCCCTGTGCCCCACACACCTCCTGTGCCCCACATGCCCCCCTGTGCCCCACATATGTCCTGACCTCCACATGCCCCCTGTGCCCAACACGCCTCCCCGTACCCTACGTGCATCCCGCACCCCACATGCCTCTCGGTGCCCCCCACACCTTCCTGTGCCTCGAACCCACCTGTGCCCCACATGCTTCCTGTGCCCCACACGCCCCTGTTCCCACACACCTGTCTGAGCCCCACATGCCCCTGTGCCCCACACACCCCTGTGCCCCACATGACTCCTAGGCCCCACACCGACCTGTGCCCCCCACACCTCTAGACCCCGTCCCGCGCCCAGCCTTCCGGGGTTCTCCCGGCACCCCGCCCTGGCCCCACGGCCCCGCACCCCGCACGCTTCAGAGGAGGCGAGGGGAGAGGGGGGGGGGAATGCTCTGCCGTGCCCGGAGGCGTGCGGCACAGGCTGCCGCTCCTTGGCAGCCGGCAGCCCGCCAGGCCCTCGCGTGGGCCGGCCCGGCGCTGGCAGCCTCCGGCGGTGTCGGTGTCAGGACGGGTCGTGGCTCCCCGCACCGGTCCCTCGGCTCTGCTGGGCACTTGGCTCCCAGCCCCTGGCCCTGCCCCTGAGGGTGTTTCAGCCCTCTACGTGTCRAGGGTTTTCTCCCGAATTGAGCTGAGACTACCCCTGGCGCAACCGTTTCTTCCGGCCCGCAGTTCGCCCTCTCCTGTCTTGCCCAACCCTGCTCTGGGCGGACTTGCAGCTCGGCAAGTCCCTCCGAAGCCRAGGCCGAGGTGAGGGAGCTCGGGGCTGGGGGGAGCCCATGGACACCTCGGACCGTGCGAGTCCGGCCTCGGGATCGGCAGGGAACTCGGAGGAGGGGGCCAGGTAAGGGGCGAGCCCCGAAGCGGGGACGAGGTCCGCCAGCCGCAGCCCTTCCAGGCTTGCCGTCCTCCCTCACAGTCCCTCTCCGCTCTCTGCCTTTTTTCCCCCCGCTCTGCCTTTTTTTTTTTTTTCCCATTTGGCTCCGGCAGGGCTCGTTTCTGGGCTCCTCCCCCCCACCCCCCACCCCGGCCGCTCTTGGTCTTCTTTCTCCCAGCCCGCTCACTCCATCTCGCCACCTTGTCGTGGGAAACCCTGCTCCAGCGCCTCTGGGTGTCCTCCAAAGGCTTGGGGTCCCCCCCAGGGTCGTCTGCACAGGYGGTTTGGGGTGCTGAGCTGGTCGGGCAAACCCCGGGGCAAGGGTTGGCGTTAAATGAAGGCAGAGCTTTCACCTGCCTCACAAAAGCAGCAAAACCAATAAATTGCACCCTCCACTGGTTCTTGAGAAGAAAATCCGTATGCTGCATGTGTCGTGCCCAGCATGGCRCACTGGAGAGCGGAGGAATGTGATGGGCTGGCTCCTTCCTCGGTCCTCACCCGCCCAGGTTGCAGTCCAGCCCATGCCACTGCTCCCTGCTCCCTGCCATGCCACCCCCTTCGCTGCCACTGCTGGGCTGGCACTGCAACCCACGGCCGCTTGCCAGCTGGGGGAGAGGGAAATGAGGCAGCTTTGCACATCCGTGGGTCAGGCTGGGCTCTCTGCRCAGACGGAGTGGTGAGGGCAGCTTGGCAGCGCCATCCAGATGATGCCCCCAGATTTAACCCCACAGTCAGGTCTGAGCCCCCTCCTCTGGCTCCACACGAGTGACATCTCCTTACCCCGGATGGGACCCCAGGACCCATCTCCTTGCACCCCTCACAGGATGAACCCCTACGCGGGGCTGGTGAGCCGCCTGCGGGCAGCCTGGCTCTCGGGGAAGACGCGGCCCATGGAGTACCGCGTGGCCCAGCTGGAGGCCCTGGGCCGCTTCCTGGACGAGAAGAACCAGGACATCCTGGATGTCTTGGCCTCTGACATGCGCAAGGTGAGACCACAACCCTGCAGGCCACCGCCTTCCTCTGGACTCCTGCCCACAGGCCCCGACTTGGTGGGGATCCCACCGGGCAACCTCGTACCCAAAGGTGCTGGGTAGCTGTGCCCTGGCAGTGAAGGACCTGGCTCACCCTCCCACCTCCCAGAGCACGTCTGGGCACGTCCTTGYAGAGGAGACTTGGAAACCTCACCAACCTCCCACCCCTCTCCTCACTGCCTATTTGCACAGCAGAACAAAAGTGTTTTTTCTAACCCTTTTGGATTTGCAGCCTCCCAGCCATTTCCTGGTGAGACTTATCTACTGGTGGCCTTTGCTTTTTGCTGTTAGCTTTTGGAGGAAGCCCTTGGATACCCAGGGTGTGGGAGGGGAAAATGAACGGCAGCTCCCTCTTGGCTGCACAGAAAGGGAATAAATCAGCCCTGGGAAAGCCTTTGCTGAGAACAATTTGGGGCCTCTGATGCCATCGCCCCCTCTGGAGCCAAGTCTGCACTGTCTGGCCATCCAGAGCAGCTGAAGCTCTTGAGTTACCAAACATGTATCTACAAGCAAGAACTTCTGCCATGCCTTGGCAATCTGATGGCACAGGGTGGCGCATGGCCAGGCGGGCATGCCAGCACACCACGATGTGGGTGTCCTGCTGGAGTGGTGGCTGTGTCCTGCTGAGTCCCATTCTCACCACTGAGAGGGCATGCGGTGCTGCCAGGGGTGTCCTGCCCCACCAGAGCTGGTAGCACCCTGCTTAAGGCTGCCTAGCGGGCTCTGTGCTGGCGGCTGGGGGGACAGCCATCTCCATGGGGGGGCTGTGGGGCTGTACCTGTGGCAGGGGGCACTGTGCTGACCTCCTTTGTGTCCCCAGCCCCCCTTTGAAGTGGAGATCTCCGAGATCTCCATTTGCAGGAGTGAGCTCAACCATGCACTGAACAACCTGGGCACCTGGATGAAGGATGAACATGTGGAGAAGAACTGGGTAAGAGCCAGCGGCCAGGCAGGTCTGAGCCAGGGAGGCACAGGAGGGGAGCTGGGGCTTCCTCACCCCATGTTTCCCTCCCCAGGTGACACAGCTGGACTCAGCCTTCATCCGCAAGGACCCCTACGGGGTGGTGCTCATCATTGGGCCCTGGAATTACCCCATCAACCTCCTCCTGGTGCCCCTAATTGGGGCCATTGCTGCCGGTGAGTCTGGGCTGCATTTCCCCCATGCTGGGGGTGGCCCGGTGCCAGGACCTCAGTGTGGGGGGTAGTCTGGTGTCCTTCCTGGGGCAGGCAGGGGATGAGGGTGGTGGTTCTGTACCGGGGGCAAGTCCTCTGCTCCCCAAGGGTATGGTTCTTATTGGGAGGGAGCCCCTGTCCTGCAGGTAACTGCGTCATCATGAAACCATCCGAGATCAGCAAGGCTGCGGAGAAGTTAGTGGCTGAGATGCTGCCCAACTACTTGGACAAGGTATGAAATATCTCTGTCCTGGCCCCCTTCCTCTCCGTTGGCTGTAGTGGGATTGTTCTCAGGCACCTGCCCCTCTCATGGCTGCTGTGAGTTGAGCCCCACACCCCTACCCCTCAATGCTCAGCCCKTGTCTCCCTCCCCATGTGCTCACTCTGCTCCTGCCCAGCTCAGGCCTTACACTCCCCTGCCGTTTGGGTTGCAGGACTGCTTTGCTGTGGTGACAGCTGGTGTGGAGGAGACCAACAAACTGCTGGAGAACAAATTCGACTACATCTTCTTCACTGGTACGTCCTCAGGGGCCTGGGTCCCCTGCTCCCGCCCCATCCCTGCCCTTGCTCTTCAAGATGGGGATGTGACTGCGGTGGCCAGCTCATCCCCAGAACCCCAGCAAGCCAGGCAGCGATCTGGGCTTTCCAGTCTCAGACCCTGGCTGCACTCAGATGGGGTGAGAGCTGAGAGGGACAAGCTATGCCAGCTTTCTCCAGCCCTCAGAGGGAGACCCAGTGTAGGGCACAGCCCCCAGGTGCCTGAGCCATGGGTCTGGGTGCTCATGCTGCTCTCCCTGCCCTCAGGCAGCCCCTCCGTGGGCAGGATCATTATGACCGCTGCTGCCAAGCACCTGACACCGGTGACGCTGGAGCTGGGGGGCAAGAACCCCTGCTACGTGTCTGACAACTGCGAGGTGCAGAATGTGGCCAGACGGGTGGCCTGGGGGCGCTTCTTCAATGCGGGGCAGACCTGTGTGGCACCTGACTACGTACTGTGCAGCGCGGAGATGCGGGAGAAGCTGCTGCCTGCCCTGCGTGAGGCCATTACCGAGTTTTATGGCCCCAACCCCCAGGAGTCCCCTGACTTTGCCCGCATTGTTGGGGACAAGCAATTCCAGCGTGTGCAGGCTCTGCTGAGCAGTGGGCGCGTGGCCATTGGAGGGCAGACGGATGAGAAGGAGCGCTACATCGGTGAGGGCACAGGACTGCATCACTGGGCCATGGGGCAGGAGTGTTGGTGGGAGTTACAGGGGTCCCACCCCCCCAGTGGGTGCTTTCCCACCAAGTGTGGCACATCACAGGCAGCACACGCCGCATTTGGTATTTGCGCTCCGGTTGCGTGATGCCCTGCTATGACAGCTCAGCTCTTGCCCCAGTTCTCCTCCCCTCTTCTGGGTTGTCTCACCYGTGGACACCAAGCCAGCTTTGCCTTGAGGTCGCATCCGTGTTGTCACTTGTTGCCGCAGATCTCAGCTTGAGTCATGACCTGCCCCATCCCCAACCGCTAAAGGCCTTTTTGCTGGCTGCTCTCAGCCTCTCTCTGTGCAGCTTTGGAGGAGCGGTTGAGCTGATCTCTCCCACATGCTTGAGCCTCCACTACTGCCTGGGGCAGCTGATCCTGCTGGGGACCTGGTGGTCACTGCCGCATGCAGCAAAGCTGTTTGGGGCCTGCGCGTCGCTGAGCGTAGCCCAGCTGACTGTACCTGCTCTTCCTGACCTGTCCCCTCTCTGCAGCTCCCACGGTGCTGGTGGATGTGCGGCCAGAGGACCCCGCCATGCAGGAGGAGATCTTTGGGCCAATCCTGCCCATTCTCACTGTGGCCAACGTGGATGAAGCCATTGCCTTTATCAACACCCGGGAGCGGCCGCTGGCCCTCTATGCCTTCTCCTCTTGCAAGAAGGTAAGGGTAGGAGCCGAGCTGGGCCAAGAGGCCCAAAGCTGCCCCGACAGCAGAGGCAGTGGCCTCTCCTGGCCTTGTCCCTGGTTGGCGGGAGGGATGCGGAGGGGGGCAGGTCCCCAGTGTGCCAGGCAGCGTGCCGGGCAGCGGGGAGGGCAGGCGGCTGCCCTGTGCTCGTCCCCGTCCCCCCCACCAGGTGCTGAGGCGGGTGCTGGAGCAGACCAGCAGCGGCGGCTTCTGCGCCAACGACACCGTGATGCAGATGACGCTCACCTCGCTGCCCTTCGGCGGCATCGGTACGGCCGCCCCAGCCCCCGGCCCCCCTGTCCCGCTGCCGGGGGACGGCGGGCCCCGAGCCCTCCCAGCTCGGCCTCCCCGCTGCCCCGGGAGGCGCCGGAGGCTGAGGAACGGTGCGTTGCAGGGCACAGCGGCCTGGGCCACTACCACGGCCGGTTCACCTTCGAGACCTTCTCGCACCCGCGCTCCGCGCTGCTCCGCGGCGCCGGCCGGGAGTCCCTCAACAACGTGCGCTACCCGCCCTACGCCTCGCGCCGCCTCCCGCTGCTCCGCGTCGCCACCGAGACCAGACGCGCCGCCGCCTGCGTCCTCCTCTGACCCGGCCGCAATAAAGAACCGTCGCCGTCGCCGCCGGCGCCCGTCTCGTCTGCCGCCACCACCGGGCTCGAACCCGCGACCTCGCCGCCTCTGCGCCGTTCCGCCCCTCCCAACCCCCTCAACCCCGCCCCCAGCCAACCCCGTCGCCGCCTTCCCGCCAGTCGGCTGCCGCCGTCCCCGCTCTCACGCAGCGCAGCCAATGAGAGGCGAGCTGAGCGCTGGCTGGCCCGCCCCCCGCTCCGAGCCGGGGCCCGTGTCCCCGGCACGCCCCGCCCCTCCCGGTCCCGTGACCGCTGCTGCCCCTCTGCGCAGGCGCCGCTGGCGGGCGCGCCTGCGCGCTTCGTCTTGGGGGCGGGCCAGGGGGTCAGGACGCCTGGGTCCTTGGGGGGAGGTAAGGGGGGGCCCGGACGGCTGGATCCCTCGGCGGGGGGAGGAGGGCGGTGAGGACACTTGCGGCCTGGGGGACTGGGGCGGGGGGATCGGGACGCCTGGGTCCCTTGGGCAGCGGGTAGTCGAGACACTTGGGCCCTCGGAGGGGGTGTTAGGGC
>NW_020447322.1:56392-70909 GCF_003343035.1 Apteryx rowi
GGTGGGGGGACGTTAAGATGCCTGTGTCCCTCATGGGAAGTGGGGGGTCAGGATGCCTGGATCCCTTGTGGGAGGGGGAGGGCACAGGACACCTGGGTCCCTTGTGGGAGGTGGGAGGGAGCAGGATGCCTGTGTCCCTCATGAGAAGTGGGGGTTCAGGATGCCTGGGTCCCTTGTGGGAGAGGGGAGCTCAGGAAATCCGGGTTTCTTCTGGTGGGTGGGTGGGTGCCAGGATACCTTGGTCCCTTATGGGAAGTGGGGAATCCAGGACGCCTGGATCCCATGCCGGTCCGGGGCCTCTGTGGCTGGCTCTGTCCCAGCTGGCACCTGGACCTCAGTGGGTGCCAGCCCTGTGGTGCCAGCTGGGTGCCTGCCTGGGGCAGGGCTGGCAGTGAGTGACGGGACAGGCCGTTGTCCCTGCTGCAGGACTGGACATGGCGGCGCTGTGCTTGCTGTACCGGGCTGCCCGCACAGGTGAGGAGAGGGCCCTGCTGGGCACCAGCTTTCCCCACTCCCCCCGCCCCACCTTGAGTTGTCTCTGACTCCTCTCCGTTCCCCTAGGCACGCTGGCCAGCCTGTGCTACCTGCGCCCGCTCAGCACCACTGCCCCCAGGGAGTCCTACAGTGAGTACCGGAGCCTGGCGTGACCTGCTCCCTCGGGCTGTGCCAGTGGTCCCTTTTTGGCATTGTTGCAGGGGCTGCCTCTGTGCATCTCCTTCCCACCACACTCCACGCAGAGCAGGGACAGTATCTCTCTCCCTGCAGAGTATGTGAATGTCCAGGACCCAGCCATGGACATGAARTCTATCACTGATCGGGCTGCCCAGACCTTGCTATGGACAGAGCTCTTCCGAGGTGAGCCCCACATCCTGCGGTGGGTGGTGGCAGTGCAGTTCCACACCAGCTGGTGTAGAAGACCCCTATGGTAATGTTACACCCCATGTTCCTGTCCAGCACAGGATGTAACTGAGGCAGAAAGGGACCTTTGGGAATCTCCAGTCTGACCTGTTGTTCATAGCAGGTCTCGTTAGATGAGGTGTCCAGTCAAGTCTGAGTATCTCCAAGGATGGAGATTCCTCCTCTCTGGTCCTTGCTGCAGCATGTGACTGCCCTCATGGGGAAGTGTTTCTCCTGATACCTAATGGGAACTTCCCTTGTTGCAACTTGTGCATGTTGCCCTTCATCCTGTCACTGGGCAGCTCTGAGAGAAGGTGGAACCAGGCTTTTCTGTAACTATCCATTAGGAAGCTTGCAAACATCAATACCTGCTCTTCCGCAGACTGAACAAACCCAGCTCTCCCGGCCTCTCCACCTATGTCCCGTGCTCCAGCCTCTTGACCACCTTTGTGGCATCTTGTGGGGAGCCCAGTCCTTTGTCCCCGTTGAGCAGGCAGTAGGCTCCTTTCTCCATCCCTCTCCAGGCCTGGCCATGACTCTGAGCTACCTCTTCCGGGAACCGGCCACTATCAACTACCCCTTTGAGAAGGGCCCGCTGAGCCCTCGCTTCCGCGGGGAGCACGCGCTGCGCCGCTACCCATCTGGGGAGGAGAGGTGCATTGCCTGCAAACTCTGTGAGGCTGTCTGTCCGGCCCAGGTGAGCGTCCGTGGGGAGTCCCCCTCCTCCTCTCCCCAGGGCACCCAGCCTGCGTTGGCTCCTTGCTCTCCTCCCTCCGGGTCTGAGGGCTCTGCTGGGCTGCGGAGAGCTGGCTTCTTGGCCAGGCTGGTTCCCCCTTCTCAAGGCTGGCTCAGTGGTGTTCCTGAGAGTGCTGCTCCTCCCTGGGCTGGAGCAGGAGCTGACTGCGTCCCTTCCCCTCCGTGCCAGGCGATCACCATTGAGGCAGAGGCGAGAGCGGATGGCAGCCGCCGAACCACCCGCTACGACATCGACATGACCAAGTGCATTTACTGCGGGTTCTGCCAGGAGGCCTGCCCTGTGGATGCCATCGTGGAGGTGAGTGGGGAGCCCAGCTTGCCACCTCCGCAGACCTTTGCATCAAAAGCGGGAACAGGCAGCAGAGCTGCACRATGGCCGGGCTCTACAAGACCAGGGGCTGGAGCGGGAAGGGGGACCGGGAGGGAAGGGTCAAGCCAGCCCTTCCTGCCAGGGGAGGTCAGGCTGGGCCTGAGGAAGAGCTTCTCCTATCCCGCTTCTGGCAGGGCCCCAACTTTGAGTTCTCAACGGAGACACACGAGGAGCTCCTCTACAACAAGGAGAAGCTGCTCAACAATGGTGACAAGTGGGAGGCTGAGATTGCGGCCAACATCCAGGCTGATTACCTGTACCGGTGACCTCTGGACCCTGCGCAGCCTGGCCGTGCCGTGTCCTCCCTGCTCCCCTAATAAAGGGCCTAGAGGTGCCGCCGCAGCCGTCCGTGCTGGGGGCACTGGCCCCTTCCTAACCCAGACCTTGTGCTTTTCCCTGCGTCTGTTTGTTTGCAGCTTTTGGGTGGGGGGGGGGGGATAGGAGCGGGGACTGAACCCCTGCGCAGGTACAGCTGGGGGGAGCCCTGGATGGCCCTTGAGCACCCGCCAGCGCCAGGTTTGCAGTTGCGTCTTGGGGAAGGGCACGGCGGTTCCTGGGCACCGGCGTCCTGTCCTTCCCTCTCCCAGGCGGGAGGGCCTGGRAACGGGGAGAGCATCAGCGGAGGGGAAAGCTGCAGGAGGGCGTGGGGACGGGGTGGGTGGGTGCAGACCGAGGAGGAGCACGGCAGGGTGGGCAAAGGGGCCCCGGTGCAAGCTTGCAACCGGCTTGGGGGCCACGGGGGGGAGCCCTGCCCGGGAGGGAGGAGAGCTGGGGCTGTGTGGATGGAGGTGGGGAGAGGGGTGTGGATCTCGGCCCGGGGTCCCGGTTGCGGCGGGTGGGGGTGGGGGGTGTGGTGGCGCGCTGCGCCCCGGCGGTGCTGGTGCCCCCCCCTCCCGCTCGGCGCTCCGCTGCCGGGCGGCTCGGTCCCTCCCTCCGCGGCCGGGCCCTTCCTGGGGAAGAGGAAGTGCGGAGCCCGGCCCCGGCCCCGGCGGTGCGCACCCAGGATAGGCGCAGGCAGCGCCGTGCTGCTGCCGCTGCCGCTGCCGGTGTCGGTGCGGCGGGGCCGGCAGCGCCCGAGCATCCCCGGCGGGTGCGCGAGCCGCGCCGGTTCCCCAAAGCGGAGGG
The DNA here is from genome assembly GCF_003343035.1 of Apteryx rowi. Taxonomy (NCBI): domain Eukaryota; kingdom Metazoa; phylum Chordata; class Aves; order Apterygiformes; family Apterygidae; genus Apteryx; species Apteryx rowi. Next base: position 59,541 of record NW_020447322.1, read on the forward strand.
TGGGCTCCCCGCTGCCGGGCATCCTGACTCAGAGGCAGCTGAGCTGGGGCTGGGGGGGGCGGGGAGGGGGGGTGGCTGGAAAGTATTTTGCAACCTTCCGCGCTGGGAAAAAGCTGCGTGTGACCCGAGCGAGTCACTTCCTCGGCCCCTGCTGCTGCCACCGCCACCTCGGCTTGCCCAACGGGTGCCGGTCTGGGGGTGGCCTGGCCACCGGTGCCGCCCCGACGGTGGCGAGACTCCCCCCCCCCCCAAACCCAGCCAGGCCACTGGACGTGCTGCTGTGCTCCCCGTCCTGCGGGCCCCACGGCCTGGCCTTGACGCCCCACGGCTGAGCTGAGCGCTTCCCTCTCCCCCTAGGCAGGTGCCCTGGTGCCCACGCGCTCCCACTCCGCAGCGGTGCCCGCAGCGCCATGGGCTCCCTTTTCCGCAGCGAGGAGGTCTGCCTGGCCCAGCTCTTCCTGCAGTCGGCCTCAGCCTACACCTGCGTCAGCGAGCTGGGCGAGCGGGGGTTGCTCGAGTTCAGAGACGTACGTAGGGGCTGGGGTGGCCCCCGGAGCGGGGCTCAGCGGGGGGATTTGGCGTGGGCGGGATGGGGGTACGCCACGGGTCGGGGGGATGCGGCGAGGCTGACTGGCCCCATGGCGTGTTGCTGGTCCCCCGGGGCCCTTGCTGGGGGCTGGCGTTGACCCTGGTCTCCTCCTTCCCCAGCTGAACCCCAACGTGACCGCTTTCCAGCGGCGGTTCGTGGGCGAAGTGCGGCGCTGCGAGGAGATGGAGAAGACGTTCAGTGAGCGCTGGGGAGCCCTGGGGAGGCGCTGGGCTGGGGGGTAGCATGGAGAAAGGGGCCGTTTGGGGAAGGGTGCTGGGGTCTCCCGGGGACGGGGCAGCCCCGCGGCGCCCTGGCCACCCGCCCGTGCCCTTTTCTGACCGTTCTTCTGCAGCCTTCCTGCACCAGGAGCTGCGCAAGGCCGGGCGGGTGCTGGGGCCGTGTCCTGACAACCCGGCGGCCCCGCTGGCCCGTGACGCCCTGCACATCCAGGAGCAGTCAGAGCAGCTGGCRCAGGAGCTGCGCGAAGTCAGCCGCAACCGGGAATCGCTGCACGGGCGCCTCCGGGAGCTGCGCGAGTACCTGCACGTCCTACGCGAGGGCCAGCGCTTCACCAGCCTCCCGGTGGGTCCAGGGTGCCGTGGACACGGGGCCACGGGGGCCCAGCGCTCCCTTGGGGGCTGTGCTGGTGCTACCCTCCGCTCTGCTCATCTCTTTGCTCCCCGGCACAGCAGGCATCACTGGGCTCCCCACCTCGGYCCCGGGCCCACTCGGAGCGTGAGCCCATCCTTGACCCCTCTGTGAGCCAGCACCTTGACCGCAAAATCAAGTAAATGGGGGCTGGCGTGCAAGGAGAGGGGCTGTGGGGCTGGGGGGGGGCGTGGAGAGGGGTCGTGGGGCGGGGGGCATGGCCGTAGGGCTGGGGGCCGTGCCCGCCCTTCACCGCTCTGCCTGCGCCCTTGCAGCTTTGTGGCGGGCGTCGTTCACCCGTGGCGGGTGAGTGCCTTCGAGCGGCTGCTGTGGCGCGCCTGCCGYGGCTACCTCGTCGCCAACTTCGTGGAGATGCCTGAGCCCATGGAAGACCCAGCCACGGTGAGCGCGGAGGCGCTGAGGCGGGGGGCTGGCAGGGGAGGGGGTGCTGGGGCTGGCCGGGGCTGACGCGGCCTGCGCTGCCCCTAGGGCGAGAGCATCACCTGGGTCATCTTCCTCATCTCCTTCTGGGGCGAGCAGATAGGGCAGAAGATCCGCAAGATCTCCGACTGGTGAGTGAGCGGCTCCATCGCCCCCCGCCTGGGCCCCTACCCCGTGCCCTGCGCCGTGTCCCCAGAGCGTCTGGCACGTGTGCACCCACTCCCCAATGCCACGCGGTTTTGCTGTGGAAAGGTTTATTTAGCGAGACCYGCTCCTGTCTCCCATCCCTCCCCGGTGCCGCCTGGGCCTGAACCCCTTCGTTTATGTCTGCCTGCCTGCTTCGGTGCTGCCGTCCGACTGCTTTTCCCAGGACATTGCAAGGGAGGCGCTGCCTTGAGCCCCCAGCCGGTCTCTGTGGTCCAGGAGGCTTGTGGGATGCGGGGATGGACATCCTGGCAAACGCCTCCCTGCAGGCAGAGCGCATCCCCGTGCAGGGATGGGTTGGGCTTCCCCAGGGAGTGTTTTGCATCCCCCAACGTGCATGTGTCTGTCCCAGCTTTCACTGCCATGTRTACCCCTACCCTGAGAGCGAGACTAGCCGCACGGACACCCTGACGGGGCTGCTCAGCCAGATCCAGGACCTCAGTGTGGTGAGCTGGACACCGCAGGGATGAAGGGGGACATGCGGCAAGCTGGGGGGGATGAGCACCTAGACCCTCTTGTCCCTGACCCACTGACCCGGGTGCCCACAGGTGCTGGAGGAGACAGAGCAGTACTTGGCGCAGGTGCTGGACAAGGTGATGCTGGTGCTGCCCACGTGGCGGGTGCGGGTGCAGAAGATGAAGGCGGTCTACCTYGTCCTCAACCAGTGCAGCTTCGATGTCACCGAGAAGTGCCTCATCGCTGAGGTCTGGTGCCCCGTGCGTGACCTCACACAGGTGCAGGACGCCCTGCGCCAGGGATCGGTAGGTGTCCCCGTACCCTTCATGTGGGGAGCAGTAGGTGCCCCTGTGCCCTCTGTGCCAGGGATCAATAAGTGCCCCATGCCCTCCATGCCAGGGTTTGCTAGGTGCACCCCATGCTCAGGGAGGGATGTACCCCCACATCTTGTGCCCACGGTGGGATGTGAACCCCACTTCTTGTGCCTAGGGTGATATGTGCCCCCTCTAGCTCAAGTCCTCCTGGCCCAACCCCTGTGCCATGGCACATGCCCTGTGCAGAGCTTGCAAATCTCCCTGGATTGCAGCAGGATGAGACCTGCTCTGGCATGTCCCYGGCCCCTTGCCCCCATATTGCCTGGGTGCAAGGGCAGCAAGGGCACTGTGGGTCATATGCTGGGTGCCTTCCCTGCAGTATAAGAGCGGCTCAAGCGTGGAGTGCTTTGTGCAGCGCATCCCCACCTCGGAGAGCCCCCCGACGCTCATCCGCACCAACAAGTTCACTGCTGGCTTCCAAAGCATCGTGGATGCCTATGGGGTGGCCAGCTACCAGGAGGTGAACCCTGGTAAGGACCCCTGCCCCAAGCAGGAGTGAGGGGGCCAGGGGCTTTGCAGGAGCAGTGCCTGGGCGGTTAGAGGGCTTCAGGAGGATCCCATGTGACGTGGTCCGTGTACCCCACAGCACCCTATGCCATCATCACGTTCCCCTTCATCTTCGCCATCATGTTCGGGGATGTGGGTCATGGGCTGCTCATGTTCCTCTTTGCCCTCTGGATGGTGCTGTACGAGAATAGCCCCAGCTTGCGGCAGGCCAGCAACGAGGTGAACAGGGCCTRCAGGGGTTGGTGGCATGGGATGGGGTTGGTGGTGTGGGGCAGCTTCGGTGCAGGATGGGTTGGTGTGTGGCAGAATTGGTGGGGGGGAGATGGGGCTGGTGGGGTGAGGCAGGTTTGGATGGGATGGGGTGGGTGGTGTGGGTTGGGGTGGTTGTGTGGTAGGGTTAGTGGGGTGAGATGGGTTGGTGGTGTGGGGCTGGGACAGCATGGGGCAGGGTTGGTGGTGTGGGACAGGACTTATGTGTGGGGCAGGGCTGGGGGGGAGTCATATGGGGCAGGTTGTGGGACAATGTGGGAGCCATCTTTGCTACCCCCAGATCTGGCTGACGTTCTTTGAAGGGCGCTACCTCATCCTGCTCATGGGGGCCTTCTCCATCTACACTGGCTTCATCTACAATGAGTGCTTCAGCAAAGCCACCGTCATATTCCCCTCGGCCTGGAGCGTGGCCACCATGGCCAACCACTCCTCCTGGAGGTGAGACCCCTGGCCCCCTGCRGCCTCTGGCACCAGCCCTCCACCTGCACTGATGCCCCCTCACTCTCCCCACAGTTCTGACTACCTCGCTACTCACCCGTCCCTCACCCTGGACCCCAACGTCACAGGCGTCTTCCAAGGGCCCTATCCTTTTGGAATTGACCCAGTGAGTGGGGGCTATAGGGGRATGGGATGGGACCCTCGGCAGGGTAGCTGAGCTTCTCACCCACTTGCTCTGCTTTGTCCTGGGCAGATCTGGAGTTTGGCCACCAATCACCTCAACTTCCTCAACTCCTTCAAGATGAAGATGTCCGTGGTGCTGGGCATCGTGCACATGGGCTTTGGTGTCTTCCTGGGGGTCTTCAACCACGTGTGAGTCTCCCCTTGTGGTGCCTGCAAGCTCTGGCCATCCCTGCCCACCGCTGAGTCCTGCTAAAGGGCCAGAGCTTGGCTTGCTCGGGGCAGGGCAACCCCTGCAGGGTTGACAGTGGCCGCGGCACCGGGCTGGGGCAGGCAAGAGGAGTCCTGTGTCCTACATCAGTTCGAGGTGCAGGCCCTGTGCAGACACCTTGTGATACCYCCATGGGGGGCACCTGGCCCACGTGGGGACGGGGGCTGCACCATGCCAGGCTGAGCCCCGCTGGTACCTCTTTCTGCTCAGGCACTTCCAGCAGCGACACCGGCTGGTGCTGGAGTTCCTGCCCGAGATGGTCTTCCTGCTGGCCCTTTTTGGCTACCTTGTCTTCCTCATCTTTTACAAGTGGATCAAGTTCAGTGCCGTCAACTCCACRGTGGCCCCCAGCATCCTCATCCACTTCATCAACATGTTCCTCTTCACGTCCAATGACAAAAACCTCCCGCTCTACGAGGGGCAGGTAGCGCCTCCGGCCATGGGGCAGCTGTGGGGGTCCCTGGGCCCAGCTCTCCTCTCTAGCTTGATCCTCTGGCTGGCCTCAGTGTGCTGCCTTCTCCCCTCTGCCTAGTATAGTCCTGCCCCCACGCAGGAGCCCTGCCAAGCCAGGGATGCTGGGCATGCTGGGAGCAGTGAGGAGCCCTGGGGGGCCTGGAGCAGTGGGGATGGGTGTCCCGTGCTTGGGATGGGGTGCATGAGCCTTGGATGCAGYGCTGGGGAGAGGAGCTTCTCCGCAGCCCACCCCTCTGCGTGGTGCCCTCCGCAAGCGTGGCCCCGCTGGACAGCCAGCCTGCATCACGATCAGTGCATCTCCCACCGTTCTTGGCTCAGCCTGGCGAAGCTGCCTGGCTCAGGCGGGACATTGGGTGCTCTGAGCCCAGACCGGAGGCACAGGGCTGCTGGGGTCACTTGAGGGGACCTTGGGCCGGTGTCTCATGCTGGGTGCAAGACTTGGGAAACTGGGGGGCACCATTCAGGACCTGCTCTCCCCTATTCCCACAGGTGCCCGTGCAGACTGTACTGGTGGTGCTGGCTCTGGCAGCGGTGCCTGTCCTGTTCTTGGGAACGCCCCTCTACTTGTACTGCCGACAGCGCTCGCGGGGGATGGGCCACCCTGTGGTAAGATTGGGGACAGGGGGGCACTTGGTTGGGGCCAGGGGATGCAGCAGGGTCTCACCTTCGTCCTGTCCCTGCACAGCCAGTGACCAGGGGGGAGCAGGAGCCGCTGCTGGAGGGACAGGAGGCTGGCAACTCYGTCAACGCCACCAAGGAGGATGTGGAGAGTGGGGCGCATGTCCACGATGCCGAGGTGAGGGCTCCAGCGAATGGGCAGGTGCCTGAGCCTGGCACAGTCGGGGTGGGTGACAGAGCCGGAAGAGCCATGCCCCCCTGACATCCCACGTCCCCTCTGCCTCTGCAGCACTTTGAGTTCTCCGAGGTYTTCATGCACCAGGCGATCCACACCATTGAGTACTGCCTGGGCTGCATCTCCAACACTGCGTCCTACCTGCGGCTCTGGGCCCTCAGCCTGGCGCATGCGCGTGAGTCCCCCCATACCCTGCGGGCTCCCCTCTGCGCGCTCTGGGGCTCCTTGCCCAGTGCCCCGGGGCTGGGGAGAGCCTCACCTGGACYGGTGCCCATCCCACAGAGCTGTCGGAGGTCCTCTGGACCATGGTGATGCACAATGGGTTTGTGCGGCTGAACTATGTCGGGGGCGTCGTGCTGGTGCCCGTCTTCGCCTTCTTTGCTGTGCTCACCGTGGCCATCCTGCTGGTGATGGAGGGGCTCTCAGCCTTCCTGCATGCCCTGCGACTGCACTGGTGAGCCCCCRCTGGAGGCACTGGGAGGGGGGACAGGCACAGTGGTGTTCCCCCCACCGGCTCTGACTGTCCCCTCTCCTCGGCAGGGTGGAGTTTCAGAACAAGTTCTATGTGGGTGCTGGGTACAAGCTGTGCCCCTTCGCCTTCACGCCCGACGTCTGGGAGTAGGGCTGCCGTGCCGTGCCGTGCCATGACACCCCGCTGCGCTGCCTTTGTGCCTTTTGCAAGGATGCTGTCGCTGGTCCTGCCTGGCCGCTATTTCCCAGAGCCCTYCCTTCCAGCCCGGAGCAGTTTATCTTTTTTTTCCCCCCTTCTCTTTTATGATGGCGAAGAAGTGAGCGGGGCCCTGGCAGAGTGGTGAGGAAGCCAGAGGTGCTACACTACCCCTGGCACCCAGATGCCCACCTCACCGTGCCCCTGGGATGGAAGCAGGGGGCTCAGAGCATTGGGAAGCAGTGCTGGAAAACCAAGTTCCCTGCTGATGTTAGCCTTTCTGCCCCATTCTACCTGCTGCATTTGCCCTGGGGTGGCAGGGAGGGTGCCCGAGGATCCTGTGCGGGGGGGTCCGTGCTGGCTGCCCAGGTGCAATGGGGCAGGGCTGCATCCCCAGCACCCCCAGGGTGGTGTGCTGGGGYGGGGAGGGGGCACCAAGGGACTGGATGCAGGATACGTCCAGTGATGCTTTTACCCTCCTCTGCTCTTCTGGCCCAGGCAGCCTCCCCGTGCCCTGGGAGACTTTCCTCTGGCAGTGAATAAAAGCCATCTAAGCAGTGCTGTTCCCTGACTGCTCTCAGCCCAGCGCTTAGGGTTTGGGGGGGCGCATGAGCACCCAGCCCCGGAGGTTTCCATCCCCAGCACACTTGCGCCTCTTCTACCCGCTTTGGCAGGGCTCAGCAGAGGATGAGGGTCGGCATGGGGCATGGCCCGTCCTGTCTGCCCCCACGCCAAGGGGGAAGAGGAGGGCATGGACCCGGAGGGAGGCGTGCGACCCTGACAGGACAGGGGCCGATGCCTGGCACTGCCTCACTGCTGGCTGTAGCCGAAGGCGGGCGCYGGTCCGGTCCCGTAGACGTTGAGCGTGTGGAAGCCGGCGGCCCGCAGGGCGGGAAGGGGGTAGGGCACGGCACGGGGCTTGGCTCCCACGTACACGCTGTGGTAGGCGAGGGGCTGATAGGGGGGCACAGGCAGCTCCGGGAAGCCRGGGGCCCCTGCCGCCGGGACGAGAGCCCGCTGGTGGAGTGGGGCTGGCTCGCGGGGCATGGCTGGCACCAGGTCCCCACTACTGCACCGACGGGTCCTGGGAGCCCCTGGAGGCAGGGAGAGAAAGGYGGAGCGGGTTCAGCACAGCCTGGGGGCTTGTGGGGGACCAGCCCGAGCCCCCCATGCCAAGCACCGCTACCTTTCTCCTGCTTCTCCTTCGGCTGGGAGGAGAGCGCTGCCCCCCGCGTCCGTGACAGTGCACCCAGCAGGGACCCCGCTGGCACCCCAGACCTGCRCGAGATAAGTGGACTCAGGGTGGCGAGCAGGTGGCACCGAGCCCCTCATTGTGGTGGCTTGGCAGGGGACAGTTACCAGGCCTCGGGCTCGCAGTCCCGGAAGCCCTTGGCAAAGGGGTTGCTGGCGATCTTCAGCTGTGTGATCTGCAGAGGGAGGAGGAGGAGGAGTGCGGTCAAGGGGTGCCCCACCGTGGGCAGCCTGCTGGCCAGGTGCCCCAGGGTGCCCCAGGGTCCCTCCGTGAGTCTCACCCGGTGGTTTTGGTAGGCTGTCACTGCCATGAACTGGGTTTCAGGGAAGCTGAAGGACTTGAAGTTCTCGTGGGCGAAGCGCTCACTGTCCCGCCGGGGGTCCACAAAGACCACGTGGAAGCGGGGCTGGTACCGGTGCATGGAGTTGAGGATGATCTGGGCAGAGCGGGGAGAGGCGAGATGGGCACCTGTCTGCCACATCTTGCCCTTGGCCCTTCCTTCCCACCACGGAGCCACTCTCTGGAGCTGGGCTCCCTCTCCTGCCCCTGCCCTGGCACGCATCCTCCCACCACCTGAGGTTATGGGGTCTCACATGGCCGTTGTCGTCCAGGAGGTTGTTGGTGAGCTTGAGCTTGTCAAAGGAGACGATCTGCCGCATCCACTGGGCCCCCTTGGCAGGTGAGTCTGGGTGGAAGTGGACACGGCCGGGCGCCACAGGGTCGGCCCGTCCTGCCACCAGCCAGGATGAGCTGTGGAAGGCGTATCTGTGGGGATGGTGGTGGCTGAGCCCTGGCAGGGATATGACTGCCTCTCATGGAGCTGGGTCCTGCAGTGAGCTCTGGCCGCTCAGTCCTGCCCCACGGGGAGCCCACAGCAGGGCTGTGGGTGAGCATGGACCCCTCTCAGCCATCAACAGCATCCAGGGACCCCACCAGGCCCATCACCACCACCCATCCATCCATCCTGGCCCCAGGTACCCTGGTCCCCACCTGTATCTCTTGTCATCCAGTGGGATGAAATCCATGAGCAGGACGTAATCAGCCAGCGGGTCCAGCCCAGAGAGCTTTACCTGGAAGGTGGGGAACATCCTCCTACGGGGAGGGAGAAGTTGGGGGAGGGTGCTCCTGGGTGCCAAGGACCCAGGAGTCTCTGTCACCTCCACTCCTGCACCTACCTCCCCGCCTTGGTGACGATCATCTCGGTGCCCAGGCGGTTGAACTCCTCCCAGAGGCTGCCCATCTCCAGCTGCACTGCCACGTGGCACACACGCTGGTTCTTCGCGCCAGATCCCGGCCCCTCGGCCCCCAGCCTGGTGCCCGCTGGGGGTGGCCCCAGCAGGCAGGGTCTTCCCGCGGTGCCTGCCCACTCGGGGCTGGCAGGGAAGGGACTCCCCTCTCCTGGCAGCATGCTSAGGCCAGCTGCGAGGAAGGCTGTGGAGGACCGAGGGAGTGTTTCACTGTCGCCCCGGGCCCACCACTCTGTGCCTCTTGTTGCCAGGTTGKGGTCCCTGGCCCCTCACAGTCCCTAGAGCACTCCCATGGTCATAGGGCTGGCCACACACAGCAGGGCAGGTCCCTGCTCCTATGTCCCTGCTTGCTTCCCAGATGTGGGAATTGAGCCCACGCAGCCTGCCCCTCACCCTAATTTACTAAATACCCCATCCCATCCTCCCTACACTGAGATGGGGAGAGGACTCAGGCATCCTGACCCCTAGGTGTAGTGTGTTCCCCCCCGGCTCCTTGCACCCACATGCTCTCACAAGGTCGCCGGTGCTGCTGCAACGGGCCACATGCAATGCCCTGCCTATGTGAGCTGCCACCATTCCTGCCCCATGGTGCCAGCTCCTACTCATCCCTGGGGGAACAGAGGATGGCAAGATAGCCACCACCAATGCACTGACCCTTGGCAGCCCAGCTGCGTTTGGGTCCCTGAATACACCACATGCACCCTGTCACCGCAGGTGCACCCTGGGCTCCCATACAGCACATGAAGCATGGGGGACCCAGAGCTTGGGGCACGGTGGAGGCCACCAGCGGGACCCGAGAAGCTTTGCCGCGGGCGGGTTTTACCTGTCATGAGTGCAGCAAGTGGGTGGGAGGCTGCTGTAGCTCCGGCCCTTGACTCTGCTCAGCGGGGACCCGAAGYCCCCTCCCAGCGCAAGGCAGCACCAGCTCTGGACTCCAGTCCCCCACATCCGTGCTGGGGATTTTATCCTCCTGCTTGGGGGTGGAGACTCCCTGCCCTGGCTGCGCAGTGTGGAGATGAGCAGGACAGAGCAGCACCGGTCCTCGGGGGGCTGGCTGCCTTGTGGCGATGCGGAGCACATCCCCCCTTCCCCAGAGCAGGTTGCCTTGGCTCCTTGATGAGCTGTTGATGGACGGAGGGTGAGCAGTGGCCCTGGGACGGGGCCAGGCTGGGCTGGGATCACCGCTGGTGCTCTTGATCATGGGGCAGGGGTATCCTGGGCCAGGGAGGGCCACGTCTGCCTGTTTCTGGAGCAAAGCAAGACTGTCTCCTTAGCCCTTTCATACAACACATCTGATCTGGGGRAGATTGGAGCTGCTCTGATCCTCTCATTCTGGAGAAAGCCCAGATTGTCCTTGGCAGTGGGATTTGTCTCCTGGATGCCCAGCTCCCCTTGTGAGCAGGAGACAGGCTCCTTGGGCCCTACAGCCTCTTCCTTTCCYAATGACAAAGTCACATCTCACCAGCTCATCATCCCCTAGAGGGGCCCAGCTCTTTGCGTCTGCCCAGGCCCAGCTCCCACCTCTATGAGGACAGCTTGGCCCAGCAAGCCCCCAGTCCTGGACAAGGGTGGTGGTGCACCACCCCTACTGAGGTTCTTGGCAGCAGGGGAGGCACACATGGCCAAGCCCGTTGCTTGGCACTGGCACTGGCAGCTGAGCCACGGGATCCTTGATCATGGGATAGCGGTAACCTGGGCCAGGGGAGGCCACATCTGCCTGTTTTCATGTTAGGGCAGGTCATGGGGGCCAGGCAGCCCCCAAGGTCTAGGGCAGGAGGAAGGGGACTGCTGAGGGTGTGAGAGCAGGTGCAGGCACGGTGCATGGGGGACCAGGTGCATGCAGATGCAGGGGTGCTGTGCCAGCCAGAGAGCACCGTGGCATGGGGATGGAGAAGGCAGGCATGGGCTTGTGGGAGAARCTAATCACCTGCCTGCCAGCCTGGTTGCCGGCTGCTGCCAGCCCCCCCAGCCAGCTGTAACGAGCTGGTGGCTATGTGTGGCAGGATGTTATAGAGGGGTCGCTCCCTGAGACCCCTGCCTGAATTAGGGGATGCTGAGAGAGGCAGCAGGAGGCTGGAGGTGGATGTTGTTCCCCCCACCACCATCCTGGCTCTTAGCATGTTGCAGCTGTCCACGCAACAGCCTTCAGCAGCTCGTCTGACAGCCTGCCATCAGCACCCATTATTAAAAAGCACGGCAGTGTTTTGAGGTCTCTGCAATGTTTTGTTAGTTCACGTAATGCCTCTGTGGCTCTGGGGAGGTGCAGGCAGTCCTCCCTGCCAGCCCACCCTAGCTGAATCCCAAACAGCAGTCTCATCTCTCCCCTGCTCCTCTGCAGGGAGGAGTGACACCTTGCCTCCAGCTTTCTGTGTCGGGGACCCCCCAAGCCCACCCACCCATATGGTGCCAGTCCTGCCCAGCATCAGCTCTGGCTGTGCTCAGCCCCAGGGCTCAGGCCCCCTCCATCCATCTTCCTGCTGTCAGCGCGCCCACACCAC